>NC_044987.1:63840010-63947248 GCF_008728515.1 Papio anubis | reverse complement strand
AGCCATAAAAAAGGATGAGTTTGTGTCCTTTGTAGGGACATGGATGCAGCTGGAAACCATCATTCTTAGCAAACTATCACAAGAACAGAAAACCAAACACCGCATGTTCTCACTCATAGGTGGGAACTGAACAATGAGATCACTTGGACTCGGGAAGGGGAACATCACACACCGGGGCCTATCATGGGGAGGGGGGAGGGGGGAGGGATTGCATTGGGAGTTATACCTGATGTAAATGACGAGTTGATGGCTGCTGACGAGTTGATGGGTGCAGCACAGCAACATGGCACAAGTATACATATGTAACAAACCTGCACGTTATGCACATGTACCCTAGAACTTAAAGTATAATAATAATTAAAAAAATAAAATAAAATAAAAGAATATTCATCATCTCAAATATTTATTACTTGTCTTGAGAACATTTAAAATCCTATTTTCTAGCTTTTCAAACAGTAAGTTATTGTTAACTATATTGACCCTACAGTGCTATACAACACTAGTACAATTTCCTCTTATACAGTTGTAATTTTGTATCCATTAACAAGCCTCTCTTTATCCTTCCCTTTCCCATATCTTTCCCAGCCAGTAATAACCATAATTCTATTCTTTGCTTATATGAGGTCTTTTTTTATTATTTGGCTACCACGTGAGTGAGAACATATAGTATTAATTTTTCTGTGCCTGACTTATAATGTCCTCCAGGTTCATCAATAATACCACAATGACAGAATTTTATTGTTTTTTTATGACTGAATAATATTCCATTGTGTATGCATACCACATTTTTATTATCCCTCCATCTGTTGATGGAAATTTAGGTTAATCCCATATCTTGATTATTGTGAATAGTGCTGCAAGAAACATGATTGTGCAGATGCCTTTTCTATGCAGTGATTTTATTTTCTTTGAATAAATAACTACTAGTGGAACTGCTGGATCATATGGTGGTTCTAGTTTTAGTTTTTTGATAAACACTTGTACTCTTTTCCCTAATGGCTGTACTAACTTACATTCCTACAAACATTGTGTAAGAGTTCCCTTTCCTCCCCATTCTTGCTAGCATTCATTATGTTTTGTCTTTTTGGCAATTGCCATTCTAACAGGGTGAAATTATAGCTCATTGTAATTTTGATTTGCACTTATCTGATGATTAGTGGTGTTGAACATTTTTTTCATATACTTGTTCGTCATTTGTATGTCTTCTTTTGAGAAATGTCTATTCAGACATTTTGCCCATTTTTAAATCAGACTATTTTTTTCCTGTTAACTTGTTTGACTTCCTTATATATTCTGGATGTTAGTCCCTTGTTGGATGAATAGTTTGCAAATAATTCCTCCCATCCTACAAGTTTTCTCTTCATCCTGGCGATTGCTTCCCTTGCTGTGCAGAAGCTTTTTAGTTTTATTCCCATTTGCCTATTTTAGTTTTGTTACCTGTGTTTTTGTACTCTTAGCCATAAAATCTTTGGCGAGACCAATGTTCTGAAGGATTCCTCCTATGTTTTACTCTTGTAGTTGTATGGTTTCAAGTGTTATACTTAAACCTTTAATTCATTTTTAGTTAATTTTTGTATTTGGTGGGAGATAAAGGTCTACTCTTATTATTATGCATATGGATATCCGGGTTTTTTTCCAGCATCATTTATTGAAGAGGGTGTCCTTTCCCCAGTGTTTGTTCTTGACATCATTGTGGAAAATAAGTTGGCTATAAATACATGGATTTATTTCTGGGTTATCTATTCTGTTCCATTGGCCAATGGATTTGTTTTCATGCTAGTACCATGCTGCTTTTGTTACCATAACTTTGTAGATTATTTTGAAGCCAGGTAGTCTAATGTCTCCAGTTTTGTTCCTTTTTCTCAGTGATGTCTTGACTTTTTAGGGCCTTCTGTGATTCCGCACGGATTTTATTTTTTAAATTTCTGTGAATAACATCATTGATGTTTTGATAGGAATTGAATTGAATCTGTAGATTGTTATGGGTATTTTGTTCATTTTACTAATAATAATTCTTCCAATTCCTGAGCATAAGATGGCCTTCCATTTTTTTCTTGTCTGTCCTGTTCATTTTTTTTCATCAGTGTTTTGTAACAGATGTTGAATTTTACGAAATGCTTTTCCTGTGTCTGTTGAGATAATCACAGGGTTTTTTTCCCCTTATTCTCTTGACTTGATGAATCATATTAATTGGTCTGCTTATGTTGAACCATTTTTACATCCTTAGGATAAATACCACTTGATCATGGTGTATTATCTTTTGATGTGCTATTGGATTCCATTCGATAGTATTTTGTTGAGGACTTTTATATCTACATTCTTCAAGGATATTGCTTTGTTTTCTTTTTGTTCCTGTTGTGTGATTGTTTGGTTTTGGAATCATAATAATGCTGGCTTCATTGAATGATTACAAAGAACTCCTTCTTATTTTTTGGAATAATTTGAGAAGAAATGATGTTAGTTCTTTAGAAGTTTGGAATAATTTTGCAAAAAAGCCATTGGTCCTGGCTTTTCTTTGTTGGGTCTTTTTATTACTGATTCAGTCTTGTTACTAGTTACTAGTCACTTCAGGTTTTCTTTATCCTCCTGGTTCAGTCTTAATTGGTTATATTTGTCCAGTAATTTATTCGTTTTCTTAAGATTTTCCCATTTGTTGGTATACAGTTATTTATAATAGTCTCTAAAGATTATTTTTATTTCTGTGTTATTAGTTGCAGTATTTCCTATTTTTGATTCTGAGTTTATTTGTTAGGATCTTCTTTCTTTCTTTCTTAGTTTAACTAATGGATTGCCTATTTTGTTAATTTTTTCAAATAAACAATTTTTGTTTCATTTATTTTTATATTTGTTATGTCTCTTTTGTTTAGTTCTGCTATAATATTTATTATTTATTTTCTTCTACTAATTTTTCATTTTGTTTGGTCTTACTTTTCTAGATCTTGAGGTGCATGATTAGGCTGCTTATTTGAAATCTTTCTATTTTTTGATGTGGGTTTATATTGCTATAAACTTCCCTCTTAGAACTGCTTTTGCTATAACCCATAGGTTTTGGTTTATTGGTCTATTTTCTATTCTATATATGTTCTATTCTATATTCTATTTTTATATATATTCATATTCTATTTTTATTTATTCTCAGAAAATTTTTAATTTCATTCTTAATTTCTTTGTGTAACCAATGGTCTTTCAGGTGCATGTTGTCTAATTTTCATGTATTTGTACAGTTTCCAAAGTTTCTTTTTATTAATTTCTAGTTTTATTCCATTATGATATAAGTAAATACTTGGTATCTACTTGTCTATATAACTTAATATGGTTTTAATTTTTAAAATAATTATTGAGACTTGTGTTGTCACCTAATGTATGGTCTATGCTGTGATATGCTCCATGTGCTGAAGAAAATATGTATTTTACTTCTACTGGATGAAATATTCCATACATTTAGTTTAAGTTCATTGTTGCTTTGTTGATTTCTGTCTAGATGATCTCTCCATTCCTGACAGTAGGTTACTGAAATCCCCAACTATTATTACATTGCTGTCTATATCTCTATTTAGCTTTAGTAATATTTCCTTTATATATCTGGATGCTCCGGTGTTGAATATATATATTTGTTATATTTCCTTACTCAATTGGTCTTATTATTATAATATAAATACCTTCTTTGTCTCTTATATGCTTTTTGACTAAAATCTATTTTGTCAGGTACTGCCACATATTAGTGGTTTTGTTTGTGAGGAATATCTTTTTCCATCTCTTCACTTTCAGTTTATCTGTGTACTTAAGTAAAGTATGTTTCTTGTAACCAGCGTAGTGGGGTTTTACTTTTTATCCATTTTATATTTTTTTGGCGGGGGTGGAATTTAGATCACTCTCATTCAAGGTTGTTATTGATAGGTGAGGGCTTACTTCAGTAATTTTGTTGTTTCTGATTGTTTTTATAACCTTTGTTTCTTTCTTCATCTCTTACTGTTTAATTTGGCAGTTTGCTGGTTTTCTGGCCTAATAATGTTTGCTTATTTTCTCATTCTCATTTGTATGTTTGCTCTACCATTGATTTTTATACTTTTGTATGTTTTCATGTTGGTAGATATCATCATTTTACTTCCAGATTCAGTACTCCTCTGAGTATTTCTTACAGGACTTGCCCAGGGATAAATTTTCGAAGATTTTGCTTAGAAAAATAATGTCTTCCTGAGACATTATTTTTCCTACATTTCTGAAGGATAGATTTGCCAAGCGATTAGCTTGCTTTTTTCACTTCCGTCACTTCAAGTATACCATTCCATTCTCTCCTTGCCTATAAAGTTTCTCCTGAAGAAATCTGCTAAGAATCTAGGAGATTCCCTTATATTTGACTTGACGTTTTTGTCCCTCTCTCTCTTTTGAATTATCACTTTAACTATTATTTTATTTCTGAACATTTTGAGTGATTAAATATTTATTATACCATGGGCAGTTTTCCAGTGAGAATCACTGTATATATTTCTATATACATATGTAAAAATATTACATAAGAAATCAATTACTTTTGCCAGAAATATGATTTTTAATAATAATAATGGTTACTACAAATCTTTCTCTAAAAGTTGTGCCAATTCACGCTCCTACCATTTATTTTTAAGAGTTTCTTTTTAATTCAAAGTTCACTAACTCTTGCTATAATCAATCTTGATATATATATGTGTATATATACATATGCATATATATATATATATTTCTTTTTCTTTTTTTCTTCTTTATTTTTTTTAAACGGAGTCTTGCTCTATCCCCCAGGCTGGAGTCTAAGCTCCGCCTCCAGGGTTCACGTCGTTCTCCTACCTCAGCCTCCTGAGTTGCTGGGACTACAGGTGCCCGCCACCACCCTCCTCTAATTTTTTTGTATTTTTTTTAGTAGAGACGGGGTTTCACCGTGTTAGCCAGGATGATCTCTAACTCCTGACCTCGTGAATCGCCCGCCTCGGCCCCCCAAAGTACTGGAATTACAGGTGTAAGCCACCGCGCCCGGCCAATCTTGGTATTTTATTTGTTAAATACAACGTATAATTTGTGTCATATTCATTTTAATTTTTAATTTCCTGATTGCAAGTGAGAATAAGACCTATTTTAACTATTTGGACATTTGCATTAATATCATTGTTAATTTTTTCTTTACCTAAATTCTCTACCTATTTTCCATTGGGGAAATGTATCTACGTTATGTAAAGGAAAGGTTAAGTAGAAAGAGTGAGGGTGAAAGTGAATGAGGTATATGAGAATGCTGACAGAAACACAAATGTAGATAAAAGCACACAAAGGGTTTTTTAGAGAAAAAGGGGGAAATACGTTAAAATGCATTCGCCCAAGGAGTATATACATAAATCTAATTTTAATTAGAACAGGGTAACATGGAGAAAGTCTGGTTATGTTAATTTTCTTTTTTCAGGTAAGGGTTCTTTTGCTTTGTGTAAGTGCATTGGAGAAGGGTTAACTAATAAGAGAAAGTCTTTAATTTGGGTAAGCTTCTTTATGGAATTTAAAAATGGTGAGGGGGAGAGCTTTCAAGAAGTAGTCATATTCAAATTAATAGTGATTGTATTTTCCAGTATTATATACAGAATCATTGCCATTCTCTGTATTTTCACAAGTATAGACTGTCACTTAATTATGGCAATTCATCCTTTTAATGGCATATGGGAGTTCCAGAATCAGTGTCTGAACTAGAAACTAGGTTTATCACTTACCAGTTATATAACCTTATACAAGTTACTTAAACTCTCCTTATCTAAAAAGGTGAATAAAATTTATATGAGTTAATACATAAAATGTTCTCAGGAAAATACCTGAGTCATAATCAGTGACTGACTAACTTAGAAATGCTACTTATTCTATTATTACATAAATTTTTAATAATCTTATTTTTCTACACTCCTGTTTTCTCCAGTATATGTCTTAATTCAGAAATAATATTCCTTAGACTTTCCAAAGCTCCCTTGACACATGTAGCCGTTTTTATGTTTAAAAGGGAATATCTATCCCTATAGACACTGAAAGTCAAATAGCCAAATTAAGCAATAACTTTGGGTATGAAATTTCAAACATAGATTAAGAAGCTAAATTAAGTTTCATAATTTCAATTCAACATTGAAGTCCAGTCTGCTATACATATTCCAAACCAGACTGCATTGTACTCTGACTTAAGGGTTATTTTTCCTGATCCTAGAGACCCTATAATCTACAGATATCTATAATAGTAAAGAGAGTGTCTGATGAACATTATCAATTGTGTTTCTAAAAAGAAAAAAACAAAACAAACACATAAAACAAAAGAACTGGCTATTAGAGGATGAAGATGGTTTTCAAAATGTTGTTCTAGCAGTGCCCTTTTTGCGGTAGAGTAACTCTGTAATAATATATGACTCTGTCCAATAATTAAATAATTTCTATCTAAATGTTTTATAGACATTATAATTTCTCCATGGCCTACAGTTCCCTGTACTTTAACTTTCTTAACCCACTAGATTTCAAAGTGTATTAACTTTTTTGTTTTTGAGGAAAAATTTATGAAGAGAAAGTAAAAACATTTGACTCTTGTTATGTCACCATACAATAAAACCGATGCACATCCATCAACCTTTATTTTTATTGGCATTCCTGGATTGGAAGCTGCACACATCTGGATCTCCATCCCCTTTTGTGTGGTTTACCTGTTGGCCCTACTGGTAAACTGCTCTCTTCTCTTTATCATCAAGACAGAGCCCAGCTTCCATGAGCCAATGTACCTCTTCCTCTGCATGCTGGCTGTAGCTGATCTTGTTGTGTGTTCTACAGCTGTGCCCAAACTTCTCAGTGTCTTCTGGTTCCATGATGGAGAGATTCGCTTTGAAGCCTGCCTCACTCAAGTGTTCCTGATTCACTCTTGCTCCACCATGGAATCTGGCTTCTTCCTGGCCATGGCTTTTGACAAATATGTGGCCATTTGTAATCCATTAAGACATTCAGTTATTCTGACACATGCTGTAATTGGGAGAATGAGCCTAAGCTGTTGTACTCAGGGGCATAGCGCTTCTCAGTCCTCACCCTTTCCTACTACGCTGGCTTGCCTACTGCAGAACCCATATCATTTCTCACACCTACTGTGAGTTCATGGCCCTCATCAGGATTGACTGTGCTGAGACAAAATTCCGCAGAGCCTACAGCCTCATTGTTGCCTTCCTTACTGGGGGAGTGGACTTTATATTGATCATTTGTCCTTACGTCCTCATACTCCACACTGTCTTCCAGCTCCCATCCAAAGATGCCTGGCTCAAATCTTTGGGCACCTGTGGCTCCCATGTCTGCGTCATCTTGGTATCCTATACTCCAGCCTTCTTCTCTTTTCTCACCCACAGGTTTGGGCACCATGTGGCTTCCCATTTTCACATAATTGTGACCAACACCTATCTTCTTGTCCCACCCATGGTGAACCCCATTATCTATGGGGTAAGAACCAAAAGGATTCGAGACAGGTTCCTTAAAGTTTTCAGTTTTTCAAAACCTCTAAGTAAATAATTTTTGTTGGTGAGAAATATCTGAAAAAAACATTGTATTATCTTAGAATGTAACATCTTTCTATTAAGGCCCTCTTTTAATAATGATAAAACTAAGATTTTTCTGTGGAAAGTAACTTATTCAAACATAATTGTAAGTTTAAACAGATATAAGTATAGATTTTCTATGCACTTCAGAAATATTTACCAAGTAGTGGGATTACTTGATATTTGAATCTTGTCAGACTGTTTAAAATTAATAATTTGAATAATATGACTGTCAAACTGTGTATTTCCAAGTTTCAACTGGCATAACTATCTGAATCTTGCCATTATAGAAGATATCAATCTGAACATATTTGGAAACTGGATTAATAAAAGAAGAGGAGGGTTTGGGTCATGGGGCAGAGGAAAGGAAAAAAAAAAGAAGAGGAGGCTATGGGAAATTCTGACTTTGAACTGTGTCATTTTTGGGACTATTTTGACAACACTTTGGAGTTTATTCTAAAATGCAGCAATTATTTTTCAGTGTATTCCTACATCGTTTCCCCTTCCCCCTTTTTAAGGAAATCTTACTTTATTATTAACTCTTTCTGATATATGATGACTAAATATGATGATTAAACTTGCTTAACAAAATGTGTGATGAATTTTATTCATTTTTCATGTGTCAATAAAAATGTCTTAATGTTTTCAACTGATAAAAGCCTAGTGTCCCTCCCTGAAATCTTAAACATTTAAAACACTGAGATCATATGTTTTATATATAATAAAAAATATTCAGTTTGAGCTTATTAGCAACATTTGGCCACTTAAATTATATGACTCTACATATTTTATATTCTCATGATATTTTCTTCATCTAAAAAGATTATTCTGTATTCACTATTCTGGATACAGATATGTCAAAAATTTTCAAAAGGAAGAAGCATTTGTTTTTTTTGGTTTTTGGTTTTTTTTTTTTTTTGAGACAGAGCCTCGATCTGTCATCCAGGCTGGAGTGCAGTGGCGAGATCTCGGCTCACTGCAAGCTCTGCCTCCTGGGTTCACGCCATTCTCCTACCTCAGCCTCCCGAATAGCTGGGACTACAGGCGCCGGCCATCACGGCCGGCTAATTTTTGGTATTTTTAGTAGAGACGGGGTTTCACCTTGTTAGCCAGGGTGGTCTCAATCTCCTGACCTCATGATTCGCCCGCCTCAGCCTCGCAAAAGTACCGGGTTTTCGGGACCGGCCAAACTATTTTTATATAATGCCTATTATCCTTCCTTGTGATGTCCAGAATGGTATTGTTCATTTCAATCCTGACAGGCTGTTTAGCTAAGATATATAAAGGTTATGACAATCATTATCTTGAGACAGATGTATTCTAAGTAGAACTGTTTATCAAAGTGTTATTTTCTCAAAATAAACAAAACAAAGCAAAAAATTCATGGGGAATCATTAGAGGCAGTAAGAAGAAGGAGGAGGAGGAGGAGAGACGTTTAAAATCAACATGATGTATAATCATAGATTTTTGGTTGACCATGTATGTCTTATCATAAGGTTTACTTTTTTTGTTTGTTTGCCACAGTTCATCCTTCTTGACTGAAGTTCTTTCTTTCTCAAGTACACAATTCAGCGCTTTCTTGAGAGTCTTTTGGTGCTAAGTTCTCTGTTATATGTTCATCTAAAGATTTCATTATTTTACCCTCATTCCTGAAGGATATTTTTCTAGCTACATAATTCTACTTTCCAGTTATTACATTCTTTTAGTCTTTTGAAGTCATTTTCCATAATCTTCTAAAATCTATTTTTGCTTTTAATCAGTGTGTGGTGGGCCAAATTACCATGAATTTGTAGGTAATTATGCGTTCTCTGTGATCATTATTAAATCTTGATGCTTTTTTTGGTATATATAGTTTCACGTGGATAAATCTTACAGGCATTAGAGTAAGTGGTACAACACCGACAGAACTCTACATACTGTGTGGGAGTTTGCTCATGTGAAACTAGAGAAGGAAAAACCGAAATGGGGGTAGTGTTCTGTCACTTGTGTTGTTAACGCTCTCTAGGTAACTTGTATATGCAGCTAAAATTGAGCAAATTAAGGCACAGAGAAGTTATTAATAGTTGACCACTAGAAAAATATTTTAGTCAAGTTCTTCACCCCTCAAGCTAAAAATTATGTAGAGAATAAATATTATTAAACAGGTCCACAGCTCTTTACTGTACATTCTGTATGCATAATCAGTTAACCCTCACAATATTTTTGGGGTTAATTATCATAAAAATCCAGATAATAGGCCGGGAGCAGTGGCTCACACCTGTAATCCCAGCACTTTGGGAGGCTAAGGCGGACAGATCACGAGGTCAGGAGATCGAGACCACAGTGAAATCCCGTCTCTACTAAAAATACAAAACATTAGCCGGGCGCGGTGGCGCTAGCCTGTAGTCCCAGCAACTCGGAAGGCTGAGGCAGGAGAATGGCCTGAACCCAGGAGGCAGAGCTTGCAGTGAGCCGAGATCGCGCCACTGCACTCCAGCCTGGGCAACAGAGTGAGACTCCATCTCAAAAAAAAAAAAAAAAAAGAAAAGAAATCCAGCTAATAAATAGCTCAGCACACTCATATTTGGTGGGTTACTGAATAGAGAACCTGGGATTTGAAGTCTATCTCTAAAGAAATAACTTTTCTGTAATCTCGCAACGATTTTATATACAACTGAATGTCATTGAATGGGGCTTTCAGGAACACAGCTTCTCACAGACTCAAGTGTCAAATTTGTGACTACCGCTCATACCATTCTCCATGACCACCTTCACTTTAGTTAGATTCATTTAGTCAGTGTTTAGTTACCAACCAGAAGTCGCTGGAAATACAATTATACTTAGGGCAACGTTTGTAATCACTTGCAGCGTCTCAGTGGTGGACACATAAAATGTAACCTCTCAATTTCTGAAGAGATTGAGATAAAATAAAATAATGAAGGATGAATTCCAGATATAATATTTCTTAGTGATTAAAATTATTGTAAAGGACTTTGTTTGGCTTGAGAGCCAGTGAACACTGTAACTAACCCCCAGAGTTAGGCATATATTTCTCATGAGAATGGGAAGACTTACCACGTGGCAGAGTGTGAGGAAACACGTATAACTTCTTTAGAAAGCCTTACTACCAAAAGAGTGTGTGTGTTTGAGGGGAGGGGTGCTTAATTAAATTTACTCAGTTTGTGCTTGCCAAATTTGCAAGTCTACTACCTTTCTCATTATTCTTATCATTCTCCCTAGCACATAGTGAATCAGCATATATAGAAAGGATGGGATTTATAACTTGAACATGAAGAGTGGGGAGAAACATTTTGCTCCAGTAGTTTGATAAAGTTGATTCAGATACATAAATACTTCAGTATAACATGTAACATTTATACAGTGCTGACATTCCTCTAGTCCATTCTGAATTTTTAGATCCCTTAACCTCAGTAATTCCTCCTGCAAACTGACAAGATTTCTAATATTGATATGCTTATTTTACAAATAAGAAAACAGAGACTCACCAAAATTAGTTGATTTTTCCAGTCACAGAGATGGTAAAGTTGGAGCCAGGATTTGAACCTAAGGGGTGTGACACTAGATTTACACTCTTACCCACTATACTGTATAGAAATAGTAATAGTTCCTGAATACAAGACATCAGGAATATCAGGTAAGTAAAAACAAAGTTTGCTGTGGTTTAGGCCAAGTCAGAGGTGTGTGTGTGTGTGTATGTGTGTGTAGAGGTATAGAGGTAGTGCCGTTCAGCTTTGGGTTGGCCAATTCTGGATGCAACTACCTCTCTTTCTAAAGGTGATCCTAGTATTTCCTTTTTGCGATCAACTGATTATTATTAATCAACTTTCAACTTTCTGGAGTGATAGTTCTCAAATTTAGAATGCTTGAAGTCTCTTAAAAATAGAGATTGCTTGAGTCTACTCTAAGGCAATCAGATTCAAAAGTTCTGTGGTGATTTCCATAACATCTGCTTTTCAACAATCATCGTAATATTTATGATTCAGTGGTTCACAGCCCATCCTTGGAAAAATAGTTATAGGGAGTTACCAATGGATATAGATGCCCTTCCACTTAAATGCTACAGCATGCTTTAAAATTTCTACAAGGGCTTCTTGTTTTTATTTAGCATGTATACATTGGAAGACCATTGCTCTCAAAACCTTATGGCCAAAAAGAAGTGTACAATAAAAAAAGAAAAAAACTCGCAATTTTCTTGGACTGATCAAATAGTTAAAATCACAGAGCAACCAACTAATTCTAACTTAAAGAAAGATAGGCAACTTCAAGAAAGGATGGAACATGACCCCTAGCTTATTAGGGGCAGATGTCAGATTCTACACAAGCCAGTAAAAAGGGTTTACTAAAAGTTTAAAGCAAATTCCTCAAAGTGAAGTGTAGACTTCTGTGATAATATGAAACGAGGGAATTCATTCCCACTCATGTTGTCCTCCCTAGGCTTCTACCAAGTAATGGTGAGAAAGACTGGAGGCAGGACTGCCTGAAAAAGGCTTCCTCATGGAACAGACCTGGTAAAGGGGAATAGCAACCACAGAAGGATGGGAATCACACTTCACCCAGTTCCTTCTTTCTCCTCTTCCCTGAGGAGCGAATGCCTTCAGCCACCAGGGGAACAGAACATGTGAAGACCATTGCTGCTTATAGGAGCAGAAATAAATTCTATAACCACAGCATGAATCAGGATCAGCTGGAATCTCCTGCAGCTTAGGGAGGGGCAGAATCACTCACCTAGAACTTTTCACCTCCAAGACCCAGGAACATGGTGCCAGCCTAAGATTAAGGCTGAACCAATACAACAGAATAAATGAATAGGTAAACGATGAGTTCAATCTCACAGTTGGGGTGCAGGAAAAGTCTATAATTATGTAATTATAATGTGTAATTATAATGCCTATAAATACACAGTGCAACTGATTGTTTTTTTCATAGATTTTCTAGTCCAGGGTATAATGTTAATTAATACATATCTCCCCTAAGAATATTTGACATTATATTTTCCATCATAATAACAATAAGTAGGTTTTTTTTTTCTACAGTGCACCCTACAGAATATGTGTCATGGGACGGCCTAAGACGGGCACTCTGACACCAATCTTGATTGAAAGTTTCAAATGAGTATTTGAAGATTAAAAACTCTGACAGGTCCTGCAATAAATATATTGCTAGAATGTTGGAATTTTCCAAATTTCATAAGCACATTTTCCCTCGAATCTTTTATCCATAATGTCAATAATGTCACATGTACCTGGATAGCACTGAATTATATGACATGGAACTAAACTTTCATTAAAAAAAAAAACAACAAAAAACAATAACAACAACAAAAAACACTTAGGTAGTGATAGACCTAGAACATACTTGAACTTTTGACATTCCATAAAAGTGAAACTTCTCTAAGGGATGGCAAAAAAAAAGACACATAAACAATATTGTTTGGAAAAGAACAGTTTGTTTTCAAAGAACTATCAGTAAGTTAGATTTTATAAAAACTTGCCCACCAAGTAAAAAAATACAGCATGTCTTCTTTTTTTCCCCCCCAAATAAAAAAGACTGCAAATTTACTAAGATTTCAAAATTTCTGCTATTCTCTTTATGGTAGAAGACCTCCATGGCTATCATGTTAACAGTATCAATTTTATACCTTCCAACATTATTATGGTAAAGTCAAAAACAACATTATTTTTAATAGTCCAGGTATATGGAAAATCCCCCAATGTTTCTTGTATAGAACCAGCACTAATCGAGAAGACTCGATATTTTTGTTTAAACTCAGCATATAAATGGCTTTATAGTGTTTTGTTTGTTTGCTTGTTTCTGGTATTTCGTTCAAGTTTGCTTTAAACTGACAATGATCATGCTATGCTCAGTCATAAAGGATGCGGGACAAAGTGTTCATATTCTTCCATATTAGGAATCTGAATCATTTGCAAACAGTGGAATATCAGAAAACATTTTTATTTATCCATTTGACATGAGCTTAACTTTCCATTTGTGGGTAGCACCTGCCAAAAGATTTCCATTTTCAGTCCTTCCCTAAGATGGTCTTAAATACTTTCCAAATATTCTGTTTTTATTTTGAACATAGAAAATTAGTGCCACTTTCATTGTAAATATGATTATTTATGATATTGATAAATAATCTGATATTTATAAATGAGCTATGTTTTATTTATTGGAAAACATTTTCAGCACTTGTGCTCTAATCTGTTTTGTTCTGACACCATAAATTACAGGGTTGAGAGCAGGTGGAATGACTACATAGAAATTAGCCAGAAGGATGTGGATAAAGCGAGGTATATTCTCACCAAACCTATGGGTCATGAATGAGAAAAATGCAGGGGTATAGAAAGTCAACATGACATACACATGAGAACCACAGGTGCTGAGTGCCTTGAGTCATGCATCATGTGAAGAAAGTCAAAATACAGCATGAAGGATCTGTACATAGGAAATGACAATTGCTATGATGTCAAAGACCAGGATAGAGATAGTACATAAGCCATAGATGATGTTGACCCTGATGCTGGCACAAGACAAGCGGGCAATGCCCACGTGCTCACAGTAAGTGTGAGGAATAATTTGGTGTCCACAAAATGGAAGCCTTAGGATGAGTAGAGCAAAGGGTAAGGCAAAGGCTAACAGTCTCAGAAGGATGGCCAGTGCCATAACTGACACCACCTTGTTTGTCAGCACCAACGTGTAGCGAAGAGGGTCACAGATGGCCACATAGCGATCATAGGCCATGGCTACAAGCACAACTGATTCCATGCCAGTGCACAGGTGGATGAAGAACATCTGGGTAAGGCATCCTTCAAAGGAGATTTCTCTCGGGGTAAACCAGAAGATGCCAAGCATTTTAGGGATGGTGGATGTAGACAGACCCAGATCAATAGACAACAGAGTGGCCAGGAAGTAGAACATGGGCTGATGGAGACTACTCTCAGTCTGAATCATAAAAAGCATGGTGATATTCCCAAGGACAGCTGTCAGGAACACAACAAAGAAAGGAAATCCAATCCAGAGATGCATACTTTCCAGCCCAGGAATTCCCAGAAGAAGGAAAGAGTAGGGATGAAATAGAGTGGTAATCATTGAGGCTGTTCTTCTGGGAACTTTTTATACTAAAATATATCATAGACTGAATGTCTGTCATTCATTGAGTTTGTCTTATCCTCGCTTAGTGCACAGAGAAAACAAATAAATCAGTGAAACTAATATCTATGATATTTCTGCATCATAGAGGCTTCAAAGTATGTACAATTTAATGGTAATATGTGGCCCAAAGATTTCAGTGTACTTCATTAGATCCATTCAAGTAAATTCAATATTTTAGTTCAACAAACAGTAATTATCTACCACATATGTACCAGATTATATGCTGAGACTGATCGCAAAAGATGAACTAAAGAACGTTTATTTTCTGATGCAACATAGTGGTTTAAATTTAGTGTTAGTAATTGTAACAGTTACGCAAATCAGCAATGTAAACTTATAAAATATTGGTGAGATAAAATTGTTCCCTTACTACTTCAGAAGCACAAAAGATTCTCCTGAAAATATTTTAACCTTATTTCATGGAAAAACTGTTTAATTCACAAATATACATGTTATGGACAAATAAGTAGATACATGATTTAAATATGACCAGACCCATTATAGTTCACATTTATGAGCCAAGCATAGGTAATCCACTCTTCAAAGAAACCACAAATGTATCGAACTGGAACAGTCTAAGATAATTTTGGATGTGTGCAGGTGTTTTATTGTTTAAGTCTGCAAGTCTTTCTCATTCCACAGTCAGCTTCCAATCTCTCCTTTCTTGTGGGTGCAAATATTATAGGAACCCTGCTTTGAGGTTTTATTATTGAAACCTCGTACTCTGGATAACCCTCTCAGGATAATCTTCTTACTCTGGATCTACTTAAGGTGGAATGAACATATCCCTCTTCATTTCAGATCTGGTGATTGTAAAGGTAAACTGAGGCTGGAGCCAAACCGGGAACGAAGACACAAGGCAAATGGCAGTGAGAATAGCTTTTATTAGGGCTTGCGGGCGAGGTTCCTCGGTCCAAAGGCATGGGCCGAGGAAGTCGCGCTGAGGGAGGAGGGTAGGGGCTTTTTATAGCCAGAGAGGTAGGGAAGCTGGTTGTGCAAACAGGGCCTGGGGGGTCTTGAAACTACTTGGGCAGGAGTTGAGTAAGGGTCATGAGGAAGGGGTCTTTGGAAACTGTCAACCGAAACTGCTGTTTACGAACTTGTGGAATGCAGGTGAGCTGCAGGTCATGGGGGAGTGTGGTTGCCCAGCCGGAACTCTGACGCATGTAAGTCTGTGGGTGTGGACAAGGGTAAAGGGAGTCTTTAACAAAAGGCCTGCTACCCAGGGTAACGCCGCCATGTTGGATCTAGATTCCTGCCTAACAGTGATTAACCTTGCTACTTCTAATTGTCTTTCTGCTGACAACTGTCAAGAAAGAAACAGATTTACAAACATGCACACATACAAACATTAATGTTCAAGTTTATGAAACATCACAGAGTTGTCAGGCAAAGTGAGTTAATTTGTACACACCACTTCTTGATAGTGAGTCTAGTATTTGTTTTGCTATATTAAGTATTACTATGATGTATCTCATCTTTATAAAACTGTGATCAAGCACACTGTGATCAAGAACTCTTTCTCTTTCACACACTAGTATGTGTGTGCACGTGCGTGTGCATGCACATGTGTGTGTCTTGGAAGGGTGCACTGCAGCTTGGGTCTTGGACAAATTTCTTAAGAAATCTTAGAAGGTAGAAATTGATCCAGGTATAGGAAGAAGAAAAGGAAATTGAGTTAAGATAATTATTCCAAAACAAGCAAATTGGGAAACAGAAGAGGAATAACTCAGAAAAGAATAACTATTTAGAAAACTATCCTAATTTCATCAGGGGTGACTATATGCAAGATGTGATGTTGTAATTGAGGAGATTGGTGAAAGAGATGTGACAAAATCCTATGTTCAGATTTCTTCTTTGTGAGTTTGGTTTAGCTAACTTAACAGGGCCCAGTATGTGAAAATGGAATAATGTTTAGAAACCAACACTAGGAATTGAGTTCATGTTTTGTTTCTCATTGCCATGTAATATTGAATAAATTATTTTTCTTCTCTGAGATTCCTTACCTATCAAATGAGAGTAAACTTCCTGCATCGCAAGAGCTTTACAAGCGATTTCTGACTCGAGATGGCTCATCAAAAAATTGTATTACAGTTATTGCTTATCCTATTGATAATGACAACGTAAAAAGCTGTAGTGAATTTGTTTATACAGCTTGTCAGGTAATCCTTTACATAATTTAGCAGACATTCAATCCTGATACTCACTTTATCTGCATATAAATATTTTGGTAGCATTTTTAATCCAGTGCAAATTATTATTCTTATCATTTGACAGTTACACAAAAATTGCACCACACATTTGGAAATTGCACCACTGAAAAATGATTGGGACTACCTTTTGTCAGAGAAAGACAGCATGTAATTTGGTTGTGTTATACTGGAGAGGGATAATTTCTGAATGGTTTAAGGTAACTTCATTTCTGGTTTTTTTCTCCATGTCAAACCTGGGCCTGTGCCGGGGCCATTTATCTAATCTTTAGATTAAGTTAGAAGGACTAAAGGAGAGAGAACAGTGAGAAATACACAGAAAACATGAAGAGAAGGAACTTTGATAGATCACTACATGGCTGTGAAGAGCTCAAGTGCATAGAATGGCAAAAGTATCAAAAGATGTAAGAGCTTCCCACAGAGATTGTGTAAGATGTATCAGAAAGAATTGAAGGTAGTAGTTGCTCAAGTGTATATGAAATTATGCCAACACATTCTTACAGTAAGCTCCCTTATCCACTTCCCTCAATAAGAAGGTTTTCTTTTCTTTCCCCTATTTTATCACCTTCTGCTCTTTTCATTGTTCTCAGCCACAGATCAGAATCCATACTTCCAAAATGTTACTTACCGCAGAGACACCAGCAGAAGTAAGCAAATCTCCCTTCACATTATTCTGAATTCCATTTGCTTAGGCGGGTGGTGTTTTGTACTGTGGTCACAACATCCAGAGTGAGATCTTTGCAACACCCTATATTGGAACACCCTAGAGGTAATGGGACCTGCAGAGCTCTGAGCTTAGTATTAACCCTTTCCTGTGAAATTGAATGTTACTGGACATAGACAACCCATGTTCTGATTCTGAGACCAGATTCTGAAATATAGGATTATCTTATTTCCAAGGGTAAAATTAATATTTTTAAAATATATATTATTATTTTAAATCTTATAAACTCCTTAAATATTTTTAACAGTATTCCTGGTATCAGTTCTGCATTCTTTGTCCTGAACACCTCAAGGAGGGTGGGACTAGTCCATACACCATAATAAGTAGGCTAATGACCAAATTAAATCTATATATATCTTGTTACTATTGTGCAACTACCTCTTGACTCCATACTTAGTATAATAGTGACATTACAAAGTAAATAATCATATCATAATGACTCAATTTTTAGCATAACTACACTGTCTTAAAGTGGAGAGATGCATTCAATTTTGTAGACACTGAGAACTATCATGTCATTCCTCTGCGGGTTTCCCATGAGTAACGGAAAGCAGAGATGAAAATCCAGAGGTCAGAGACTAGCTATTTTGTTACTACTGATTGGTTATCTAAAATCACGTACAGTTTGCTTTATCCAATTAATCTCAATTTTGAAATCTGTAAAATGAGGAAATTTGTTAATCAGCTTTTGTCTCCTTTGTTCCTAACATCATATGAGTTTTTAATCCCATGTCACTGATGTGAAGACAGCAATAGAGAGGGAATGAGCTTGTGCAATGCTGCAGAGCTGAGTTTTCCAGGCTTCCACTTTAGAAGGTTTGTACATGAGTGATAGGGACTGATCTTGGTCACTGAAAAGGATGTTAGCTTCATAGTCCATTCACTGATGATTCAACAAATACACATTAATTATCTACTATTATCAGGCATTGTTTTAGGTGCTGTTCATATACTAACAAACAGAACTGATAAAATACCCTTTTCTACAGTAAGAGAAACAAGACAAGTGACCGAAGAAATAAAATAAGTCTTTCAACTTTATGTTGAAATGTAAAGTACAAAGTGGGAGTGGCTATGGTTATAGTAAGTGTTGGTAATTCTAAAGGAACATTGTCAGGGGAACTGACACTAAGAATATGACATTGAAGTAAAGGTTTCAGGGAGGTAAGAGAGCAAGCCATGTAGAATCTGGGAGAGGGTCAGGTGGAGTGTTCCAGGCAGAGAGAACAGCAAATGCAAAGAAACTGAGGCTAAGGCACGAATGGTGTGGTCAAGTAAAAGCACAAGTGTTATAGCATCAAAATCTCTGAGATATAACCATATTGGAAATCCTTAGAAGTCCATAAACACATATTTCATTGTCATCATTCAATAGGTACACATGAAAGGAGATCCTCATATAGTGGCTAGCACTCAGGGCAGCCCATGGATAGTAGTTCAGTCAAGGAGCCCTATTTAAGTCAATTACTTGTTGTCTTGTTTGGTTACCTTTATTTTCTTAGTATAGCAAAAAAAAGAAATGGTAACAACAACAACAAAAAACACATTGCCAGACTATTAATAGTTATATTTTTAAGCATTGGTTGATAATGCATAGGTATATTTGCATGACTTCTCATCCCTTCTTCTATTAAGCTATAGTAGTTACTACTGGGTATTTAAGGATCACAAATGTATAAAGAAAACAGAAAATGAGTGTTTTATTTTGTTTAAGTAGTTAGTCAAATCGGGTGAGGAGGAAACAACAACATACGCAAATAAAAAAAAACGGGTGGATGGTTCCTTTTATGGCAGTTCATTATTTGCATCCATTTAAAAATCTGTATCACACAGTAAGGTTTACTTGCAAGTAGTTGCAAATATTGCTTTAGTTCTCTCCTAAATTGAGCGTCATTGTGGAGATTCTAATTCTGATAATTATTATCACCATGTGGGTGACATCTTTTACTACCCTGTAAATCTGAAGGGTTACATGTTTGTTTAATTTTGGAAATTGTTAGTCATTTTTTCAAATATTTTCCCTCTTTATCAATAATTTTTCTGCAATTCATGATATATGCTTTTGAAAACATTTTTCCTCCAATTATGCAAACTTTTTTCATTTTCTGATATTTATTCACTAGTAATAATTTCATATTTGCTTTTGTGGTTGCTTATGTAACAGGATGTATGTATATGTACTTGAACATAACATTGTGTAATTTTATGAAAAGAATTTTATGAAAATTGATGAGAGAAAATCTACTAATTATCTTTTTTTCCCAAATTTTGTTTAGAAATTCAATTATACAAGGGTCATATTAATTTCCTATTGCTACCATAATGAACTATCACAAATTTAGTGGCCTTAAACAACACAAATTTACTATCCTATAGTTCTGTAGGTTGTAAATTCAACACATGTCACTATGCTAAAAGCAATATCTTAGCAGGTTGCATTCTTTCCTGGGGGCTTTAGGGGAGAATCCACCTTCTTAACTTTTCCATCTTTTGGTGGCTGCCAGCATGTTTTGGTTCATGGCCTCCTTCTATCTTCAAGGCCTGCAATAGCCTGTGCAGTCTGTCTCACATAACATCCCTCTGACAATGACTCTTCTGCTGCCTCCTACTTCCACTTTGTAAGGATGTTTGTAATTACATTGAACATGCCTATATAATCTAGAATAACTTCCCTATCTTAAGAACAGATGATTATCAGCCATAACTCTATCTGCAACCTAAATTCCCCTTTATCTTTGGGGTTCATTATTTTACCTGACGCATAGGTTGCTTTATTTTTTTTTTAATTTGTTTACTTATGCTGTACCTCACATATAGTGTCTACAGTGCTTTTTTCCTTCTCCTCTTTTTTACATGTATATACAATTGACTTACTCATTTACATTAGAAATTCATTATCAACAATCCTTCTCTTGATACAACATGTATTTATCCTGAGAAGACTTTTATTAATATTTACGTTGGCATTTGTTGGTTTCTTCTAAGTTTTCTGGGACCTTTCCAAAATATAACAATTTAAAAATAATTTTCATCCTGGGGTTTTACTGGGCCATATATAAGTACAAGGTAAGAAATATAACTAGGAATCTTGATGGCCTGCACTGAAAGCTTTGCTATTTAAGATCTACACAACTTTGGGCTTTAATTAGGTTTTCAATTTGACAGTTCCTTCACGGAATAGAAGTAAAGACTCTTGATTTCTTAATTCGAGTTTTAATATTGTTTTCACATGCAGAGTTTCCATTTGAATCTTTAAAAGGGTTCTAGTTTTTTAACGAACACTTCAAATTTTATTTAATTTTCTTAAGTATATTTAATTGCAGTTATTATAAAACCTATTTGAAAACAGTATTATTTGATCTTCTATGTTTATTCCTGTTTAAGAAAAGACTGGTGTTATGACACATTTGTTTGATTCTTTCTCTGCTTGGTTATGCTAATGCAAGATACTTTGTGTAAAACAAGTTAGAAATATTAATAATTTAAGTCCAAGGATAATGTATATAACACTATTCTAACTTAGAAGATTTAGCTTTAGATTTACTTCTGGCAGGTGGCCATGGTCACTAACAATCTCAGATCTTAATTAAAACAGCATTTGAGATCGTTTGAACCTATGTCAGTCTCTCTGTGAATGCATCTATTTCTGGCTCACTCTGAACACTTAGGGAAGTTCCCCATGAGATCACCAAATGTCTGGGTAGTTTCTTGAATCTGCCTACTTCCAGTAACCATTTTAGTACCATATTCTTGTTATTCAATTCTACAATTTTAATATTCACATAGTGCCTTTATGCTGTTGAAAATTTACATAGTTGGAGCCTACCCACTCCCCATTGTGTATCTAAGCTCATCCGGCCAGCAGAGGTAGAATCAGATTTTCCTTGATTCTCTCCCATTTGAACCTCCCTTAGGAATTCTCAGTTTCTATGGAAATTCCCTGTACCTCTACCTGAGCAACTCACATTCCTTAGACCCACAGCTCTCTACTCCGTATATACCATGAGTAGCTACAGTTCCCCCAGGCTTCCAGAACTCCAGGACAAATTAGAGACTTCCTTAAGCATTGGTATATAAACTGGTAACCGTCTAGACTCCTTAGGCAGAACGAAGCTCAACTGGAGCATCCTAACCAGGAGTAAGAGTACAAAGCAATAAGCTAATGAAGGGATGGGTAAACAGAAGTAGCCTACACATTTTATAAGTCCGATGGAGGGAGGAGGGCAGAGCTAGGAGGGAAAACAACTGCCATTTGTGAACAGAAACAAGGAAAGAAAAGGTTGGCTAAAGGAAAGAGAGATTGGCTTTAGGAAGTTAGAAATAGGGGATATAAGTGAGGAGAAAATGGAGAAAATTTTGTAGGAGAAAATAAAGTGTTAGTGATACAGTAATATAAAGGAAAATGTGGTGGGCTGTTTTAGATAACTGAATGAAAATGTTTTAGTAGAATGGTAAAAAAAAGAGGTTTGAACTGTTATACCAATAAAAAGAGTGAAAAAAATGCCTGTAGTTTGGTATACAAGAGTGGCAATGCTGTTTTGATATCAGAAAGAGTAAAACTGTCTGGGAAGCAAGCTGAGGATTTTGAGCAAAAGAGCACAATGATGAGAAGGAAGATGACTGGAGCAAAACCAGATGTATACTTCTACTCCTCTTTACACACATAAGGAAAAATGATCCCATTATGTAACAGTCTCACAAGTGATAATATAGCAATGTTTTCCCTTTTAATATGAGGTCTGTAGAAAGAAATTATCTTGTTAGCAGAGGAGTGACTTGACTTGCCAATGTTTCATTGTTGTTGCTTTGTTTTTCAGGAATTTACTACCTGCTATAAAAACACAGTTTTAGGAAGAATCGCACAAGAGTGGAAAGAATGAGATAAAAGGCTAACAAAGTATCACAGAAAGAAACAGTAATGACAGTGCTAAAGATCAGAAGTAAATAAATTAAAGCATGTTGGACATAGAAACAAGGGGACTTATTAATGAACTTGACAGAGGTAAAAGGTTTTTAATAATGGAGAACAATACCTAGTTTTCAGATTTGAATAACCATGCAGTAAGATTTACTTTTACTGAGAAGGAAATGTTAAAGGAATTATTAAGGAAAATTCTTTATTGATTGTGTGATGTTTACTGTGCCTCTTAGATGTTCTAATATCCAGTATGCTGTCGAATATACTATTTGGGAGATCATTTGAGGAGTCAGGTGTGCTGATGTACAGTGGAGTTACCAATGCATAGACAGATTTGAATGCTGCATTGCTGAATTTAAAAATCTTAGAGAAAGAACATAGTTATATAAGAGAGAGAAAACCACGTCTAAAATACAAGGTACCCATGGCAACATTTAGAAATCTGACTATGAAGGAATATTCAAGAAAAGTTTTAAAAAGATTAGCAATATGAAAGGAAGTAAGAGTATATTAGTTATATACATACAGTGTGCTATGTTATACATATAGTATGTGATACATAAACATATTCAGTATATATAGATGCAATATATATGTATAAGAGTATGTTAAGCCGGGCGCGGTGGCTCAAGCCTGTAATCCCAGCACTTTGGGAGGCCGAGATGGGCGGATCACGAGGTCAGGAGATCGAGACCATCCTGGCTAACACGGTGAAACCCCGTCTCTACTAAGAAATACAAAAAAAAAATAGCCGGGCGAGGTGGCAGCGCCTGTAGTCCCAGCTACTCGGGAGGCTGAGGCCGGAGAATGGCGTGAACCCGGGAGGCGGAGCTTGCAGTGAGCTGAGATCCGGCCACTGCACTCCAGCCTGGGCGACAGCGCGAGACTCCGTCTCAAAAAAAAAAAAAAAAAAAAAAAGAGTATGTTATATATATACACATATAGTATATTTGAACCTTTTATTTTAAGTTCAGGGTACATGTGCAGGTTTGTCATTCATTTCTCACTGTAAGAAGTTCCACTTGTGTCTAACTAAATTGTCGAAAATATATAACAAATATATATTTCAAAGTATATGTACTTCAAAATATAGGTACATCCATACATATATACATATATGTGTATATAAACACACACACAAACACCTATACATATTTATGTATGTGTGTATGGGTATGTTCGTGTATATCTAGCTTGCTATTTGAACATGTATATATATATAAACTGGTACATATGCATATGTACACACACACTTTTAAACAAATTATATAAAGATATATACTTTGTAATATATACTTTGTTTCAAAGAATGGAATGATCCAGGGTCACATGCTGCTGGAAGTTGCAGTAGGATGAGACAGGGATATTTGTTTGGGTTTGGTATCCAGAGATCAATAATTAACTTAACTAAAACTGTGTTAGTTTCAGCCAGGTGTTGGGTAGGATGCTAAAATAAAGAGATTTTGGGTGAAGTGAGGACAGATTATACACCCTGTTTGGTCTCAGAGCCCCTTTTCACATATTTTTAAATTATTTCAATTGATTCATCTTCCTTGATGGGTGATACTGTTTATCTGTTTTCAGTCTTTGTCACCAGAAATATATAGATATTCCTAGTTTTAGTTCTAAGCCTTTTTTTAGCTTTTATTTTAGGTTCAGGGGTACATTTACAGGTTTGTTATCCATTTCTGACCATAAGAAGTTGCACTTGTGTCTGATCAGATTGTAAACACAAAGAAAAGTTTGTCAGCATCAAAATAAAGGTAATTTATAACACGCAAGGCAACCCTTACTTAATTATCAGCAGATTTCTCAGCAGAAACCTTGTAAGCCGGGAAAGGATGGGATGATATACTCAAAGTGCTGGGGGCCAAATGAGATTACTATATTCACTCAACCCATTTTGTCCTTTACAAATGAAAGACTTTACCCAAAAAACGACACTGAGGAAATTTGTCACCACTAGACCTGTCTTACAAGAGGTGCTGAGGGGAATTCATTCTGAAATGAAAGGATGCTAAATAGTACATAGTAAAGTACAAATCTCACTGGTAAATGTAATATATATACGAATGCCGAATAATGTAATACTAAATGGTAGTGAAATAATAACTTTTAACACTAGTATAAAAGTAAAAGGAAAAAATATTAAGAATAACTACAACTGCAAGAAGTTGTTAATTGATGCAAATATAAAAATAAACTCTGACACAATAATATAAAATGTGTGCACAGGTGAGTAAGTGTAGAGTTATTGTAAATTAGTATAAGATTGAAGGTTAAGTTGTTAGCTTGAAATGGAGTTATAAAATATGAGGTAAAATAATGAGTAAATCTGTGTTTGATTTCTTTGTTTTTCTTTTCAAAAACGATTTCTGTCTGATTATCTCCTTAATTATCCCCAATTCACATTGATTGAGGTATGGCTGTTTCAAATGCTACTTTGATGTTCAAAACAAAGTAATTCAGAAGGAACTATGTAATTCTGCACAGGTTAAAGAAGTCATACATATGTAACTTATTCAGCAGTTATTCTCAGAAAAAAAAAGCTCTCTTAAAAGAGGAGTTATTTTATTTCACCAACAAATTAGTTTAGTGATTTTACAGTTGTATTTTCATTCAGAATAGATTGTAACATAAAAAGAATGTTTAATGTGACATGATAGACTGGATGGGTTGCACTTATTTATCAGCAAAGTGTTGTCATGGCCAATGTTTCTATTTTTATGTCTTCTGAAAACCATCAGTCATATTTTATGCAGTTCTATTTATTCAAAAATGTGATGCCCATAATTTTGTTCGTTTACATATTTCTCAAGAAGATGGCTATTTTATGTACACAGACAATTTTTTCTAGTAGTTATTTATTCTTTATTTTACCTGTTAAACATCCCACATTTTATAAAATGGGATATAGACTTATATAGCATATGATTTACAACCTTATCACTATCATTAATTTGGGTAGTAATCCCAATAATTTATGTGGCATTTCTTTCAAACTACCAGGATTTGTTAACCTCTCTAATATTGAGTAAGGCATTTTTCTATGGAACAGTAAAAGCTTTCCATGGTCAGAAATGCTTTGAAAATACTGCCCCATCAAATAATAATAGCAAGGTGCATGAAGACAGATTAGATTAATTTAGTTAACTTTGAAAATGATTGAGACTGGGTGCATTGGCTCACTCCTGTAATCCCAGCATTTTGGGAGGCAGAGGTGGTCAGATCACTTGAGGCCAGGAGTTTGAGACCATCCTGGCCAACATAGAGAAACTCTGTCCCTACTAAAAATACAAAAAATTAGCCAGGTATGACAGTGCGTGCCTGTAATCCCAGTTACTCTGGAAGCTGAGGCAGGAGAATCACTTGAACCAGAGAGGCGGAGGTTGCAGTGAGCCGAGATCACGCCACTGCACTCCACCCAGGGTGACAAAGTGTGACTCTGTCTCAAATAATAATTTTTTTTAAATGAAAATAATTGCATTATCATAAATCTAATAGTCTAAAAGGCTCCTATTTTTTCTCATTAGTTTTTAATTAAACATTTGACGTGTATCTTAAATTCCTAAAGTCATGATTGCCTCAGCTTTGAGCTAGAGATACTAATGTGTTTTTCAGATGGATGTTGCGAGTTTTGAAAAAAATGTGTATTTGTCTAACCTGTGTGTAATATTATGCATGTGTGTGTGTATTTTATCCAGTATGTATAACACAGGTAAGTCATACATTATGTTTTCATTTCTTTCTATTTTCCTTCCATGTCAATTCACTACTTTTATCTCTAGCTTAATTTCCCAGATCGTCCATTAGAAGCATTTTAAACATCTGACAAGCCTCTTAAACTTATTGATCCTTAGCTCACTTATATAGAAAATAAGGAAAATCCATATTCTCCTTGAAGGGTGTTCCTTTTATAAATTAGAGATGATTTTGCACGTAACAAAACTTTGCAAATAGTAGGCAGTACTTCAATAATTGGCAGTTGATGCTGCTGTTTTCACTATTATTCTGTATTTTGTTTTACAATAATCATGATTAAATATTTTTAAATGGACCAATTTTAAATCTTTAGGAGATTTTTTGTATATTTTGGCATAAATTTTGATCAGTCTGTGTGTCTATTGAATAGAGAGTACCCACCCTATGTGTTAATCCGTATGTGTTATCATTCAATCAACTGGAATTAATTTCCACCACTACATTTAAGAGCTAGGAAACCCCTACCTTGTTCAAAATTCAAAGGGGTTCTTTGGTGATGATGGTAATAACGAGAGAGGATAGCTAAAGTAAAAAGTATTCAGGCAAATCTTAGCATAATATTGGCAATGAGGCTATATTGTCAGGGTTTAGGGAGAGTAGAATGCTACCAAAGTTGAAAGTATCACATAGAACATTTTATTTTAATTTACTGTATACATCCATCTAAGAACTTATCCCTGAGATGTTTCTTACTTATCTAAAGTGCTCTGTATACAGTACGTTTCAAAGTAATAGAATTTCCTGCAAAAAAGCATGTACACAAATGTATGTTTCTTATATTAAATTTTTGTCTCCGAACCGCAGAAGCCTGTGTGGTGACATACTGATTTGGTGAGCATACATTTCTGTAGACTGTGGACTTACACATTCACAAACTGGATGTTCCTTCCTAATGACATCCAGTTTAGGAATAGCGCCTACTACATATGAGGTTCTGAATGCAATGTTACGAAATTTGAGTGAGAGAAATGTCTTGTCATAAAAATTATATTCTAATATGTGGCTCTATTGGCTTTCTTCTGTATTTAAATACACCAAATTTCTCTATCTGCTTTTCATACCACATTTTGAGATCTGTTGCTGCATTATTATTATTATTATTATTATTATTATTATTATTAGAGACAGAGTCTCGCTCTGTTGCCCAGGTTGCAGTGCAGTGGCATGATCTCAGCTCACTGCAACCTCTGCCCCCCAGGTTCAAGCGATTCTCCTGCCTCAGCCTGCCAAGTAGCTGAGACTACAGGCATGAACCACAAAGCCTGGCTAATTTTTGTTTTTTGGTTTTGTTTTTTAGTAGAGATGGGGTTTTACCATGTTGCTGCATTCTTGTTCTCTCTACCCGATACCCTTATAATTTCATTTAAGCAGGTGATGTTATTTTTCTCTATTATTTGGAGTAGTTGATTGATACGTTTATATTAGATATGAATGCATCCATTTTTGCTGGGAATTGATGTTTCATGGAACTTCTTCTTTTAATATAATTATAATAGTTTTCTGAGTGTCAACTTTTGTACTTGTTGGATGCTGGAGATAAAATAGTGACTATGTCACCTTCCCTGACTTTGTGGAATTTATAGAGTCTAATGTCAATCAGCAAATTCAATGTAGAAATGTCCATACTTTTCATTTTAATTGTTCTATATCATTATAATTTATGTTTGTCTCTCCTTAAGAGACACAATGATTTAATGGTAATGGGGTATCCCAAATGGGATGCTGAATTAGAAAAAGGATATTAGCTAAAAGCTAAGAAAATCTTAATAAAGTATGAATTTTAGTTATAAATATGTATCAATTAGTTGCTTCATTAATTTTGGAAAATAGACTACACTAATATAAGATGTTTGCAGTAAGAGGAATTAAATGTGGGATGTATGGGAAGTATCTGTAATATCCTCATGAATTACAGTTGTATCTAAAATTATTCTAAACCAAAATAAGTATTTTTCAAAATCACAATGAATAAATAGGTCCTTTGGGGAGGAAGCTATTTTTAAAAAATACTGAGTCTCCCTGTCAATGAACTTAGTATACAAATGCGTTGATTTTAATTCATATTTAATATAATTTAATAAGGTTTTATAATTTACCAAAAAAAAAAAAGTTCAGCCATTAACACAACTTTCTTCTATTATGGAAACCATCTTAGGGTGGAAAAGCACTAAGATTTTAAAGTAAGAATAATAAGCTGAGAAAAAAAATAGCTCTAAATTTATCTCTCATTCTTCATTTCACCATAATTCCCCCAAATATTTTTTATATCCTTGTTGAGAGAAAAATTGAAATTCTCTGTCTTAGTAGAATTTTTATAATTAGAATTTAATTTCACACTTTATTAATTTTATTATTTGAAGTATTTATTTCATAATGCATTTTGTTTATTTCATTCTAACTATCTTTGACTGTATTTATGTATATGCTTGTTTATGTTTTGTATGTCCCTTTCCAATGTCACTCAATTCCTCCCATCCTGATCACTCATTACAGTTTTGTCAGCCTGTTTCTACTTCTTTTCCTTGTAACTGAAATTATAAACCAGGAGCATAATTCCTTAATGCTTTCCCCACATGTACTAACAGCAGTTGATGCCTACTGGTGAATTAATAGTTCAACCAGAAACATACATATCACAATAGCACACACACACATGAACACACATGCAAGTGATTGTTTCTTCTTCATGATTATATTTAATATGGCTAAATGAGCTCTAGAGATTATTAATTACCACATATGAAAGTACAAATGTTTAAACTCACTATCTCTGAACAACAATCCTCACAGGTTTTGATGTACTGATCTCCAAAGTGGGCTACATGCAAACTCAGTCAATACACAGGATATTAATATTTTATTTTCTTCATGTGTGCATTTAAGTGACCAGTGACTCAAAAATATGCATCAATTAACCAAAGTATTAATGAGGAGACCAAATAGAGAAAACATGAAAGACATTAGACCACAAAAAGCATTCTATGTCTTATAATGGCCAACCCTTTTGAAACTAGTAAAACATACAAATTTAAGGGAGTCTTTATAGCATTCTTGCCATTTTAATGAAAAACCAAGTAAAGTAAGTACCTCTCTTCCAATATTTAGTGGTTTACAATTTGCTTCTGTTTAATGCTAAATATGTGTGACAGAATTCATCAGAATGAATAAATGTCGACCTGGAATTGAAAGCTGTAAAAACTCAGCCCAAGAGGGGAAAAAAGTGCTCATGTCAACAGAGAAGTTTTGTTTAAATACTTAACTGTGAAGGCATGAGGTGTGTTCTGAGAAATATTTTCATCCAGAAAGGGAGAGAGAGAAAGATACTAGAAAATAGGATAGTAAGTAAAGTTAAGAATAATTATACTGGAGGCTCTTCACTGTAAAACATTATTGAGTGTGTCAAATGGCTTAGAAATACCTGCTTCCTGCCAAGAACATGCAACAGTAACAGGGGAAGGCTAGATTAATCAAAGGGGTAATCACTGGTGTGCAACACAAAGTTGCAGAAGTGACAACCGAATGTTTTATCTCATCAAATAAATCTTTGGCTTAATCTAAAACAGTTCCTTTATAACTTGATGGAAGTTTGGACAGGTGTTATAAGATATTGTGAACAGTGAGATATTGATGTTTTTATTTATGTATGTGAAAAGTTGTGATGACAGTTTGTTTAAATTTTGCAAGTGGTACAACTAAGACAAGTTGTTGTTACATAAACGATTGTTAATGTTTTTGTTTTCTGGCTTTTCCAAGAGAACATAAATTAGCTTAAGCTCTGGAGAATAACAAATGGCTGTGCAAAAAAATTCCATTGCTTACGTATATGTTCTAGAGTATTGAGAAGTTCAATTTGGTGTACTGAATGCATTTTAAGCCTGAAATCCTTTGATGAGTGTATACATTTAATCTTCCAAAATTGTGCCAATAATGAGTCTTGGTCCACTTAAAAAATGTTATCCTTAAGCACGCTTATTTAATAAACTTCCTTAATAAAAATTTTTTAAAAGTCAGTGAAATCTATAAATTTAGCAACCTAAATAAGAAAAAAAAGTATTGGTCAATCAATTTATGAAAACAAAAATTTACAAAACTCAAAACTCACTCATGATAAAAACTCCCATAAAATTTCAATAGAGAGGATCTTCTTCAGCTTGAAAAAGAAAATTGACGAACATAATCTACATCAAACATTATGCTTCATAACGAAAGATAATATATTCCCTCTAAGAAAGGCAAGGAAATGCATTCTCACCAATATTATCCATCACAGTGCTAGAAATTCTAGCCAGGGTAGTTAGTTAATAAAAAATAAACACCACACTGTCTTCCACAATGGTTGAACTAATATCCACTCCCACCAACATTGTAAAAGCATTCCTATTTCTCCACAGTCTCACCAGTATCTGTTGTTTCCTGACATTTTAATGATCACCATTCTAACTGGTGTGAGATGGTATCTCATTGGGATTTTGATTTACATTTTTCTAGTGACCAGAAATAGCATTTGCCCCAGCAATCCCATTACTGGGTATATATCCAACGGATTATAAGTCATTCTGCTATAAAGACACATTCACATGTATGTTTATTGCAGCACTATTTATAATAGCAAAGACTTGGAACCAATCCAGATGCCCATCAATGATAGACTGGATAAAGAAAATGTGGCACATATACACCATGGAATACTATGCAGCCATAAAAAAGAATGAGTTCATGTCCTTTGCAGGGACACGAATGAGGCTGGAAACCATCATTCTTAGCAAACTAACACAGAAACAGAAAACCAAACACCACATATTCTCACTCATAAGTGCGAGTTGAACAAGGAGAACACATGGTTATAGGGAGGGGAACATCACACACTGGGGCCTGTTTGGGGGTTGGGAGCAAGAGGAGGGAGATCATTAAGACAAGCACCTAATGCATGGGTGGCTTAAAACCTAGATGACGGGTTGATGGGTGAAGCCAACCACCATGGCACATGTATACCTATGTAATCTGCACGTTCTGCACATGTATCCCAGACCTTAAATTAAAAAAAAAAAATTAAAAATAAAAAAGGATAATAGAAAGAAAAAAATAAAATTCTTCCTATTTATAGATGGCAAGATTGTTCATGTAAAAAATATAAAAGATTAAAAAATTATCAAAACCATTAAATGAGTTCACCAAGGTCTCAGGAGATATAAATCAGCATTCAATAAATAATTCTATTTCTATATACTAGTGATGTACTTCAAACTTTAAAAACATAAAACCAGGCCAGGTGGTGCAGTGGCTCACACCTGTAATCCCAGCACTTTGGGAGGTCAAGGCAGGCAGATCCCTTGAACTCAGGAGTTCGAGACTAGCCTGAGCAACATGGTGAAACTAATAATACACACAATGATTTTTTTCATGGTATTTGTTAGATAATCACAATACAATTAATAAAATTAAACAGATGGTAGCTAAAATTGCAGCTGTTTTGCCAGACTGGGTCCCTCTATTCAAGAAATAGAGACTCTAGAACTTCATGTGCAGTAATGAAATGATTGAACTTAAAACTAATTACTTTCTCCTTTTGAATGTAGCAGAAATAGGGTTCAGTATACCTACTATAAAGGACAAGATTAATTATTGTAGACTTTTGAAGGTCAAGTGGTTTCTATTGCAATTCTATGGCCATATGGTTTTATTTAACTCTGCCACTGAAATGCAAAGAGAGGCATATATAATATAAAAGTAAGTGAGCATATCTCTGTTTCAATAAAACTACTCACAAAAGCAGGTGGAGGTCTACAGTTTGCTGCTCTTAAAGATAAGTGGCTGTAGAAATAAAAAAAATGTTATCAGTATAAAATGACTTCATAATATTTTATATTACAATCACGTGTGCTCAACAATGGGGATACAGCCTCAGAAATGCATCACTAGGCAACTTGATCATTGTGTGAACATTATAGAGTGTATTTACACAAACCCAGATGGTATAACCTACTACAGACTTAAGATATGTGGGAAAGCCTATTGCTCTTGGGCCACAAACTTATACAACATGTACAGTACTGACTACTGTAGGCATCTGTAAGACTGTGGTATTTGTGTATCTGAATATATCTAAACATAAAAAAGTACAGCAAAAATACAATATAAAAGACAAAAAGGTGGTACACCCTTATAGGACACTTTCACAAATGGAACTTGCAGGACTGGAAGTTGCTCTGGGTGAGTCCATGAGTGAAAGAATGTGAAGTGGTGAGTAAATGTGAGGGCCTAGGACATAACTGTATACTACTGTAGACTTGATAAACATTGTACATTTAAGCTATGTTAAATTTATAAAAAATAACATTTTTCTTCAATAATAAATTAACATACTGGATGTCCACCACTTTATATGAGATCTGTACTTGACCGAAATGTCATTTTGCAGTGCATGCCTATATATCATTTATATAATATTCTATATGATGTAAAACTTAATAGTAAAATTATATGATGTATATAAAATGACAAGCAACACTAAAAATGAAAAGGAAGAGTTAGGGATATAGTGTTGTAAAGTTCTTACACTGTACATGAAGCAGTAAAGTATTTGAAAATAGACTAAATTAAAGTTACATGTTGCAAGTATTAAGAAAAAACTATGTTAATAATGATTCAGTATTGGAGATAACATAGATTCAGTTAAAAATGTTGAGCAAAACCAAGACAGTAGAAAATGAGGGGAAAAGAAACAAAAAACAGATCCAATAAGTAAGAAAATGCTAGAAAGCTGGTAGATTTTAATCTAAACATATCAATAATCACAATAAAAATGAACAGGCTAAATACGTGAACTAACAGAGATTATTATATTGGGGAAAAACAAAGGCCCACTTATATGTTTTCTATATGTAAAATGAAGACCTAGGTATCACAAATGTAGAAAAATGGAAAAAGATTTATCACAAAAAATTAACAAAGAAAAGCTAAAGAGTATATGCTGATATCAGACAAAATGTGTTTCAGAACAAACACTAATTTAAAGGGTATTGTGTAACAACGGTAGTTCAAAGTGTATTTTTCAAAAACTAGTAGGCTTTAAAAATATATGAAGACATCCACAAACTTAAGCAATTCAACACTTCACTCTCACTAACGGATTGAGCAAGTGTATAGAGTATCCGCAGGGAAAGAGAAGAAATAAATGACACTCATCAACCAACCTGAGCAAATTGACATTTGTAGACACTCTACCCAACCACAAAGGGATACGCATTTTACCTATTTTCCTAATAAACCTTTTTTTGTTTGTTTGTTTGTTTTGTTTTGTTTTGTTTTGTTTTTTGAGATAGAGTCTCGCTTTGTCGCCCAGGCTGGAGTGCAGTGGCGCGATCTCCGCTCACTGTAAGCTCCACCTCCCGGATTCACGCCATTCTCCTCCCTCAGCCTCCCCAGTAGCTGAGACTACAGGCGCCCACCACCACGCCCGGCTAGTTTCCTCTGGTATTTTTAGTAGAGACGGGATGTCACTGTGTTAGCCAGGATGGTCTCGATCTCCTGACCTCGTGATCCACCCGCCTTGGCCTCCCAAAGTGCTGCGATTACAGGCGTGAGTCACCGCGCCCAGTCCCAATCAGCTTTTAAAAAATAAATAAATAAGGTACTTTTAGTTTTGCATGCAGCTGTGAGAAATGCAGAGCGACCACAGGTAGCCTTTTCCCAGTTTTCTCCAAACTTATATCTCGCAAAACAACATCGCAGCCATGATACCAACATCGGGACATTGAAGATACAGAAGATTTACACCACCACAAGGATGTCTTAAGCTGTTTTTTACAGGCACAGTAACATCCTTACCATGCCTGATCCACTCCCTTGGCCTTACATCCTGAAAACAACTAATCAATATTTTTTAATAATTTCATAATCTAAATAATGTTACATAAATAGAATCATACTGTATGAAATCTTTTTTCACTCAGCATAATTATCCAAGGATTCGTCCAAATTGTGTGTATCAATAATTTGTTGATGTGATTAAACATTCATTCATTGAAGGATGTCTGGATTGTTTCCATTATTTGACAATTATCAACAGAGCAACTGTAAGCATTTTGTGCAGGAATTCATGTGCACATAAGTTTTCATTTCTCTGAGATGAATACCCATGGGTACAATTGTTGGGTCATATATTCATTGCACATTTGGTTTGGAAAAGTTGTCAAACTGTTTTCCTGAAGGGCTGCCCAATTTTACATTCACACCAGCAATGTAAGAGTGATCAAGTTTCTCTATATTTTTGCCAGCATTTGTGTTTCACCCTATATATTCTTTTCAATTTTAGTCCTTCTGATAGGTTGGTAGTGATACCTCCTCGTGGTTTTAATTTCTATTTCCTGATTTGCTAAACACAGATTACCCACGACCTAACAATTCCACTTCTGTGTATATACCCTGGAAAAATGAAAACACATGTCATGCAAAAGGTTGTATACAAATGTCCATAGAAGTACTACTCATAGTAGCCAAGCCTTGAAAATAATCTAAATTAAATGTCCATCAATTGATGAATGTATACATAAAATATAGTATAACTGTACAATTAGATATTATGTATCAATAAAAAGGAATACAGATCTGATACATGCTTACATGCTACAATATGGTTGGGAATAGAAAGCATATTGCATGATGTGTGATAGAAGGCACACATTTTACATGAAGGCATACATTTTACTTTTTATTTGAAATGTTCAAAAGAGGCAAATTAATAGACTATAGAAAGTGAATTCATGGTTTTCTAGAACTGGAAGCTCTATTGACTGCTAAATGGGTATGATATTTCGCTTCAAGGTCATGAACAAATACTAAATCGATTGCAGTACAGCAGCGAAACTCTTTGAATATACTAAAGTTCATTTAATTGTATATTTAAATAGGTAAAATATATGGTGTGCTAATTGTATCTCAATCAAACTGTATTAAAATTCAAATGGTCATATTTTACTGGCTTATTTCTGGTTTTTCTAGTACTTTCAACTTATCTATGTCTCTATCCTCCTGCCACTACTACATAGACTTGATAATTATAACCATAAAATAAGTATTAAAACAGAAAAATTGATAGTTTCACTTTATTATGTTTATTTTGAAAATTATTCTAGCTATTCCAGGTACTCTGATTTTTTTATGCTTAGGAAGTAAAAGTGCTTGATTAATTTTAATATTTTTAATTGTTTCCTTTTTTAAAATTTTGTGGGTATGTATAGCAAGTGTATATGTTTATGGGGTACATGAGATGTTTTGATACAAGCACTCAATGTGTGATAATCACATCATGGAAGATATAGTTTCAGAATGTAAGGACCTACAGAATACCGAACATTATTTATTAAAAAATTACAAAGCTAGACTCAATAAAATGAAATATTATAACATCAAAATGTTTTCCAAAGAACAGAGAAAAAATATTTCAAAAGCATGAAAAATGTTTGGAATTATATTTTTTCATTACAACACTAATTGCTAGAAAAAAAAAAGTTGAACAATTAATTTAGAAAGTAGATAGAATGAAACTTTGTTCCAAAGTTCTATAAACCTTTGTCCTGTTATTAAATTGTAAAAGTAGGAGAAGACACATTTAGACACAAAATTATAATCAGTAATTACCAAAACAGGAGGTAATTGGCTGAAATGTGAGGGCTGTTGTGTCTGGCAGCATGGCTGGGGTGGGGAATATTAGATATGTCCTTATACTTGAAGGAAAATAAATTGTTCTACCAAAAAGACATCTGCACTTGTAAGTTTATTACGGCGCTGTTCACAACAGCAAAGACACAGAATCAACCCAGGGGTTCATCAACAGCAGATGAGATAAATAAAATGTGATATGCACATACGCATAATGGAATACTACACAGCATAAAATGTGCAAAATTATGTCCTTTGCAGCAACATGGATGCACCTGGAGGCCATTATCCTAAGTGAATTAATGAAGAAACAAAAGCAAATATTTCATGTTCTCATTCATAAATGAAAGCTAAGCATTGAGTCACATGGACAGAAAGACGGGAACAATAAACATTGGAAACTTCAAAAGAGGGGAGGAAGAGACGGAGGCAAGTGTTGAAAAACTACCTATCAGCTATTATATTCACTACATGGTTGACAAGATAATTAAAAGCCTAAACCTCAGCAACATTCACTATACTTATGCAACAAACCTGCACATGTTCCATCTGAAGCTAAAATAAAATAAAATTTGAAAATTTATATATATATATATAAAATTATTGTAAACTGTTTTATTCCTATTTTTAAACCTGGAAGTAAGATTCCAGATGGCAGCAACATGAGTGAGATGGATGTAGGTAGAAGAAAAATAGCAAAAGTTAAAAGAGGATTGATATGTTTGTTTCTTCAGAGTAGGTAGTTACAAATTAGTTTTTGTTAGAAAAAAAGAAAGATGAAATTGGGGAAGTTAATTTTTTAATAATACCCAATAGAAAAACAGATAATGAATATGCAAATTTTTAAATATCAGTGGGGAAATTTTTTATTATTAAAGGAAACTAAAATAACAAAAAAAGAAAGTGAAAAAAAGGAAAGCAATAGGAAATGTAAAATCAGAAAGTGAATCAAAAACAAATATCAAGAAAGCAGAAATACTTTCCGATTGGCTGTAAACCTACTACCTAATAATTTTACTTTAAAGAATAAAACCTGGATAAATTAACTAAAAATGTACGAAGAAATATATACAAAGATGTGCAGCATGTTTTGTAATTAAAAATAATGAGATGAATCAACTATTAGAAAATAAAAACATAAATGAAATCTATATTACAAAACAAAACACAGAGTACATTAGTCTATATAAATAAATAAAAAAAGATCTAATGGAAATACTGTGATTGGCTGTAAATCTAAAAATTTGCAATGTGAAATCAGAAAATACACACACTAGCCTTTGCCTCTGGAAAATTGGGAGAGAAATCTGCTGGGGCAGTGTTAAAGGTGACATTAGCTTTAATGCTGTGTGCATGTTATTAAACACCCTCTTTGAGATGAGTGCAGTATAAAAGTTGTTAATTTTTGGTATCAAGAGCAAAACTGTTACATTTTTGCTTTACATTTTAAATAACCTACATAAGACAAAATGAGTATAATTGTAAAAAACAATGTGACAAGTTTGATAATTCAGAAGATAATTAATTGCTTGGTCTTTGGAAATCATATTAAATAAATTGAAAACCTTCAGTATCATGTGAAATGTGGCTATCAATAGCTAAATAGGACATATTCTATATTAAAGTCTGTGGGAGAACAAATGACAGATCGCAGGTTGGAAAGAGAGGTCTTGGATTTTGAAATAAGAGTCTTTTAGGGTTAAATACAGATTGAGAGAATACTGGAAAAAATGACAGGTGAAGACTTCCCTATATCATGGATGTAAAAATGCCATACCTAACTGGTGCTTATGTTATGGGCATGAATTCCAAAAATCAATCAGTGATAAATTATGCTGGTATTACTGATAAATAGTTTTGAAATTATGTGTTTGTTTTGGCTATCATTGCACTGACTGTTATCTATTTGGTATATGATTCCACTTGAAGCTACGGATTTGGCAATGATTGTTTGAACCTGTAAAACTGGCTTTGTAAGAGCACAACAGAATGCAAGCTCCATAGGGCCAGACATTGAATAAATATAAATTAAAGGAATTATGAAATGCATGATGTATGAATAAACAGAAGTAAGAGAAAAAGAATAAAAGGGAAAAAAGGAAGAAAGGAAGAAAATAAGGAAAGAAAGAATAAAGGAATAAAGAAAGTAGTTTACAGGGTAAATTTCCAGTGCCACATCTCTCTCATCACTGGTCACAAAACACTCAGTATAATATGTTCTTTCCCCAGAACAGAAGCAGTCTTGTGCTAACAAACATTCTTCACAAGGTCAGCGCAGGTAAAGCAAATCTGTACAGCTCTCTCCTCCCAGGATATCCCTTCCAGGGTAGTTGATCAGGCTTTGAACTTGAACTACAGTGATGTTTCTGACAGTTTTGAAATCCATTATTGGGCCGGGCGCGGTGGCTCAAGCCTGTAATCCCAGCACTTTGGGAGGCTGAGACGGGCGGATCACGCAGGTCAGAGATCGAGACCATCCTGGCTAACACTCTGTGAAACCCTGCTTCTACTAAAAACACAAAAACTAGCCGGGCGAGGACGGGCTTCTGTAGTCCCAGCTACTCGGGAGGCTGAGGCAGAGAATGGCGAAACCCGGGAGGCGGAGCTTGCAGTGAGCTGGAGATCCGGCCACTGCACTCCAGCCCGACATAGAGCCAGATCTGCCCCAAAAAAAAAAAAAAAAAAAAAAAAAAAAGGAATCCATTATTAGTCAGCATCCAGGAACAAACCAACTTATATTGCAAGTTGACAGCAGTAAGGTGAGGATCAGGAGATATTCCTTAAGGCAAGAACATATCAGTCTTTATAGACGGATTAAAGCCCTTAGTAAAATAACATGATAAGAGTCTTATTTTTTAGTAAAAACATAGAGCACTTGCTCTCGAATCTGTTTGGTCCTCACTCCATAAATGATGGTATTGACAGAGGGTGGGGTAATCAAATAGAGATTGGCAACAAGAATGTGAATGTAACCTGGTGGTGTCCGAACATATGAGTAAGGAAAGAGAAGACTGAGGGGATATAGAAAACACAGATGACCCCAACATGAGAGCTACATGTGCTTAGGGCTTTTAGCCAAGCATCATGTGATGGGAGGCGGAAGACAGCACGGAGAATGTAAACATATGAGATGCCAATGAGCACTAGGTTCAGAACAAAGAAAGAAACTACAAAAAGCCCATAGATACCATTGATACGGATGTTTCCACAGGACAATTTTGCAGTGCCCATGTGCTCACAGTAGGAATGGGCTATTACATGAGCCTGACAAAAGGGTAGCCAGTAGATAAGATAGACCATGGGAAGTGTAAGTAAAACTGGATGAATTACAATGCACATGCTAATGCCCACCAACACTGGGGATGTCAAGACGGTCGTGTAATGTAGTGGAGCACAGATGGCCACATAACGGTCAAAAGCCATAGCCAGTAAGACCTCAGCCTCCATGCCAGTGAAGGTATGGATCAGAAACATCTGGGTCACACAAGCTCCATAGTTAACCTCGTGAGCATCAAACCAGAAGATGCCCAGCATGCGAGGCACAGAGGTTGTAGAAAGGGCCAAATCAATAGTGGAAAGAATGGCCAGGAAGTAGAACATGGGCTCCCGGAGAGTCTGTTCTACCTTGATGACTAGCAGAATGGTGGCATTGCCCAGCAAAACCACGAGGTAAACAGAGCAGAAAGGCAGGGAGATCCACATGTGGATGTCTTCCAGACCTGGGATTCCAATGAGAAAAAATGTGACTGGGTGAATATGCTCTTCTTGTGATAAAACATTCTTCCAAATCACAGTGTAGGAGAACTTGCCACACATAGAAGCAGGAGCTGGGGAGAGAAGATTGAATAAGAGTTTGGAATGAAAATAATTAGGTTTGTGTTTCATTCAGTATATGTAGAGTAAAATGAAAAGTTTTGTTATTTGGAGGGTCCTGTTATTGTGTTTTGTAATCTACAGTCATTTGAATAGATCAGTCTCAAATAACTTAATTATTATGTTTACATAATGATTGTAGCATAATGCGTAACCTTACACATTAAAGATTGCAGGATTCTATGACATAGAGTCTGATATTTAACTGGAATAACTGAAGATGCCCTGTACCCTTTATTAGTCCCCTGGTTGAAGAAGAATGCCTGAAAAATCAAAGATACGCACAAGGGAAATGCCGATTAATTCAAGAGGAGACAGACTAATGAGAACATGAAGTTACAGACACAGATGTACACATATTTTTATAATTAAAAACTGCAAAATTTCTTCTAATGATTTGCTAATCATTTATTGATGTAAAGCAAATGCCAAGATTAAGCCTAATATCCTGTCAAAAAGACAGGAAGAGAACATGAGAAATGTAGATATAACAAACAAAAGCATAGATACCCTGGAATGTTTGCCCCGGGAGCAAACATAGCTGGGTCACATACCAGTACACATGAAAGAGCTCAGAAAGAAAATAATAACAAACCTGTTGAGGATTTCCACTGATTAAAATACTTTCTCAAGAGCAACCAATTTTTCAGTGGCTCATTTTGGATTTCTATGGTGGTGATAGTTTCTAGTGGTATTTGAAAGCATCATTTACTCTTCACTCTATATTAGCTCCTCTAACTAGTTTATACTGGGTTTATACCTCCTGCTTGATTAAGTTACTTTTCTGGTAGGTAGAGACAACCTAGAAGGCTTCCTTTGGTTATGTACTTGGAGAAGATGTTTTTGATGACACAAAACTGGAAGAAAAAGGTCTATTTGCAGATAAAATTACTTTGTGTAATTATCTAAAGGAAATATATAAGGGTGCTCTTTCAGTGCTTTTGAAATTATGAAGAAGCAACCACTCATAAGCTGAAATAATGAAATAGAACTTCTGTGGGTCTCCAACTTGTGGCAGAGTGGTTCAAGATAGAAAAAAGTAGAACAGACTCCTGTTTCATCATATATGTTGCTCCATATTTCTGACAAGTGTGTCAAAATGGAAAATACATCAAGATAAAAAATAAAATAAATAATATACCCATTCTGAGGTGTGGAGGAGGATAGAGAGATAGAGAATGAGAAAGAGAGAGAAACGGAGAGAGAAAGAAATAAGCTCTATTTCTACAGAAGTCCATTTTATTCCTTATAACCCATAGGAAAGGCAGAACATATATTTTACCAATAAACTATATAATTGCTTTGAATAAATATATTTATTCCATGGGTCTTCTAGATCGTTTTTAAATTTTCAACCTCCATTTAAGAGTTTCAAAGGAATTTTATTCGATTAAAATCAGAAATTGTACTACCTGATAAATAGCAAGCCCGGTAAGCTCAGCAACCCTTGATCATTTCTCACTTATTTGAATGTAATACATACCTAAGTCAAGAGAAAATTCACCTGCCTTATTATGTCATAGAAATATAAGCTCAAGGGGAGTATCAAGCAGCATGGCTTTATAGCCTTGTCATTTTTACAGTCCGAGAAGAGTCATTTTATATTAAGGCTTTAGTTGATTAGAACATTAGGAAAATTGAGTTAGTTGGATTTTCAACTATAATTTGCACCATGAGATTGAATCCTCTGAGATTGCTAACAAAACTTTTTGACTCTGATCTAGGGAAAGAGAAGCCTAAGAAAAGTGATAAGTATAGAAATGTTCCCACAGAAAGGTGTAGATATGGGAGCAAAAATACCCAAATACTGTTATTTAATATATGGCATACAGATGGATACATTTTATTTCTAAGTGAAATTTTACAGCCAAATTCTATGGGATGTTGTTTTCTAGATAAAATAGTCCTTGATCCATATTAACTACCTGAGTTAGAGCATAATAACCTGGCATTGCTGACTCCATGTTCAATCTTATCTCTCTTATTCATTTCAATGACCAGGTGTTCTGAGTTTATTAAGTATTTAGTCTATGGATTAAGATCCTTGAGCGTTTGGTTACACTGCCCTCTATCCATGATTGTTTCTCTATATTCTCCCCCTTACCAATTTTTCATACCTATATCACAGAGGTCATAGAGATAATTATTAAAAATATCTACTCATGAAATGAGCTTGCTTCAGATCAAATACTGAATTTCTCATGTATACTATCTGTGTCAATTTGAGTGACCTTCTTATTTTCTCTTTGTCTCAGTTTCCTCAACTGAAAAATTAAGAATGATAATAGTACCCACAGCTTATAATACTTTTGAGGAATAATTTAAGTTGTTAATATAATACACTTAAATACAATACTTAGCATGCTTAAATGATTTTAAAATGTTAGTTTTCGTTATCATATAACTCAGCTCATAACAACACCTTCTTATATATTTGATCTATGAAAACCGTATGGAGAAAACTCTCATGCCACTAAGTCTATACATTTGGTGTGAAAGTTCTGGTTTATTATAACATTTTATCCCTCGGTTTTCAGTCAAATGTGTGTGTGTGTGTGTGTATATATGTATATATGTATATATATGTATATATGTATATATTTATATATGTATATATATGTATATATGTATATATATGTGTATATATGTGTATATATATGTATTTCTCATTCTCACTAGAATAACATTATATTAAATGGGAAAATTACTATCTTTTTACTTCATGCTTGAGCAGATATCTTAAACAATATTGAAGACACAATCAAGTTTAAGATGTAAAGCACAGACTTAAAAGCATAAAGTTAATTTTTTCATCTTACTCTTTAGTCTTTTTTATTATATCACACACACTTTAAATTTAAACTTCTGAAAGTTTACAAATTAAAATACAGGCATACCTCAGAGATATTGCAGCTTTAGTTCCATACCACTGCAGTGAAGTAAATGTCACAATAAAGTGAGTCACACGAATATTTTGGTTTCCTGCTTGCTATAGTTTGAATGTCTGAGTCTCTGAAACTCATGTTGAAACTTAACCTCCAGTGGGGCAATATTGAAAGCTGAGGCCTTTCAGAGATGATTGGGTCATGAGAGTTCTGCCCTCATGAATGAAATAATCTACTTACGGATTAACGGATTAAGAGATTAATGGGAATGCAACTAAGAGAGACCTGAGCTAGCACATTAGCCCCCTTACCATATGATGCCCCACACTTCCTTGAGACCCTCCAGAGTCCCCACCAGCAAGAAGTGTCTCACCAAATGGGGGCCCTCAACCTCAGACATCTCAACCTCCATTACCACAAGAAATAAATTATTTTCTTTATAAATTACCCATTTTCAGGTATTCTATTATCAGGAACACAAACAGACTATGACACCAGTGCATATAAAAGTTATGTCGACACTATAGTCTATTAAGTGTGCAATTGCATTATGTCTAAAAATGCAATGAACATACCTTAATTAAAAATACTCTGAAAAAAATGCTAATGATCATCTGATGGCTGCTGACTGATCAGGGTGGTAGTTGTTGACAGTTGGAGTGGCTGCGGCAATTTAGTAAAATAAGACAACAGTGAAGCTTGTCAAATCAGTAGACTCTTTCTTTCATGAAAGGATTTTCTGTACTGTGTAATTCTATTTTGTACCACTTTACCCTTAGTAGAGCATCTTTCAAAATTAGTCGTTTCTCTCAAACCCTGCTGCTGCTTCATCTATTCATTTTATATTATATAATATTCTAAATTCTTTATTATTTCAACAAATCACTTTCTTTGCTCATCCATAAATAGCAACTTCTCATCCATTAACCTTTTGTCATGAGATTGCAGCATTCAGTTCCATCTTCAGATTTCACTTCTAATTCCATTTCTCTTGCTATTTCCACCATATCTGCAGCTATTTCCTCCACTGAAGTCTTGAACCCCTCAACGTCATCCATGAGGGTTGGAATGAATTTCTTCCAAACTCCTGTTAATGTTGATGTTTGGATCTCCTCCATGAATCATAAATATTCTTAATGGTATCTCCAATGGTGAATCCTTTCCAGAAGGTTTTCAATTTACTCTGCCCAGATCCATCAGAAGAATCATTATTTACTTCAATTGTAGCCTTAAGAAATATTTCTTATATATTAAGACTTGAAAGTAAAAATTACTTATTGACCTATGGGCTGCAGAATGCATGTTGTGTTAGCGGACATGGAAACAAGATGAATCACATATGTCTCAATCAGAATTTTTGGGTGACTAGGCGCATTGTCAATGAGTAGTATTTTGAAATGAATCTTTTTTTACTGAGCAGTAAAGTCTCCACAGTGTGCTTAAAATATTTAGGAAATGGCCGGGAGTAGTGGCTCATGCCTGTAATCCCTGCCAGGGCAAGCCAGGTGGATCATGAGGTCAAGAGACCGAGACCATCCTGGCCAACATGGTGAAACCCTATCTCCACTAAAAAAAAAAAAAAAAAAAAAAAAAATTTAGCCAGGTGTGGTGGTGCATGCCTGTAATCCCAGATACTTGGGAGATTGAGGCAGGATAATTGCTTGAACCCAGGAGGCAGAGGTTGCAGTGAGCTGAGATCCTGCCTCTGTACTCCAGCCTGGAAGACAGAGCAAGACTCCATCTCAAAAAAAAATTAGTAAATGATGCTGTAAACAGATGTGCTGTCATCCAGGCTTCGTTGTTCCATTTACAGAGCACAGGCAGAGTAAATTTAGCATAATTCTTAAGACCCCTGAACTTTTTAGAATGATAAGTTGAGCATTGACTTCAACTTAAAGTCACCAATTGCATCAGAACCAGCAAGAGAGTCAGCCTGTCTATTGAAGCTTAGAAGCCAGGCATGTGCTTTTCTCTACCTATGAAAGTGCTAGGTGGCATCTTATTCCAACATAAGGTTGTCTTGTCGACCTTGAGTATCTGTTGTTTAGGGTAGTCAGTTCATCAATTGTCTTAGCTGTAATAGATCTTCCGGATAAGTTGAAACAGCTTCTACATCAGCATTTGCTACTTCACTTTATCCTTTTATATTATGGAAATAACATTTTGCCTTTAAACTCCATAAACTAACCTTTGCTAACTTCAAACTTTTCTTCTGCAGCTTCCTCACTTCTCTCATTCTTAATAGAATTAAACAGAAATAGACCCTAGTTCTGGATTAGGCTTTGACTTAAAGGAATATTTTGATTGGTTTGACTTTCTGTACAGGCCACTAAGACTTTTTCCATATTATCAATAAGGTTGTTTTGCCTTTTTATCATTGATATGTTCACTGGAGTAACACTTGTAATTTCTTTCAGAGTATTTTCCTTTGCAGCCACAACTTGGCTAACCTTTTGGCACAAAAGGCCTCACTATCAGCCTTCCTCACCTTTCAACATGCCTTTCTCACTAAGCTTAATCATTTCTAGCTTTTAATTTAAAGTCGTAGATGTGTGACTCATCCTTTCCCTTGAAAACTTAGAGGCCATTGTAAGGTTTTTAACTGGCCAAATTTTGATACTGTTGTGCCTCAGGGAATAAGGAAGCCTGAGAAGAGGGAGAGAGATGGTGAAACAGTCATAACATATACAACAAAATACTGAAAATCAAAATTGTTAATTTTAAGAATCTATGTATGAATTTCAGGATCAAAGTAAACTAGATCAAGTGATAGAATAAAAGAAAAATTAAAACAGATGGAAGAAAAATATGGAGTTTCTACTTTATCTTTATATAGAAAAACTAACAAAAGAATATGGAAAGAAAATTGAAAGGAAATATTTAAAGATATAAAGTCTGAAAAGTTTCTAGAAGTAATAGAGACATAAAATCTCAAAATGTAAGTATATACTGAACATGATTCTAAAAATTATAAATCCAGACTCAATTGATTAAAATTTTAGAATATGAAAAATAAACATGCTTTCCAAAGAATGAGGGGAAAAGTTCTTTCCAAACAGTGAGAAAATGATCAGTATCATATGTTTCATTAAGAGTATTGATGCCAAAAGTAAAAGCTGAATGATGAATTAAGAAAGATGATAGAACAGAACTCTATTCAAAATCTTATACATTTTTGATTTATCATTTAAATATGAGGGCAAATTAGAACGTACTTAGACATAAAATTAGAATTATTACCAAAGCAGGGGTAAATTGTGGCTGGCAATATGACTTGGGTCTAAAATGTAAAAGATGTTTCTCCTAAGAATTGGTAAGCAAGAATATATTCATGAAGAGTTGCTGTAGAAATAAATTATTAATAATATATATCATCAAATAAAAATGGTTAACGAATATTCTTTAAAAAACTGGAAATAAGATTGCAGATAATCACAACATAAAATAAATAAATGTACAAGAAAAAAGAAAACCTAAAGAGAACTAATATTTTTGTTTGTTCAAAGTATGGTAGTTACAAATTACTTTATTTATATATCTGATTTTTAGAAAGAGGGACTTTACAGGTTTGTGCCACCGTGCCAGGCTTTATTTATTTATTTATTTATTTATTTATATTTTTTTCAGAAACAGCGTCTTGCTATGTTACCCAAGCTGGACAAATTACTTTTATTAGAAAACAAAAATGAAACTAGGAAAGTTAAAAAATTTTAATAATATCTAATAGAAGAAGAAATGTAGCATATGCAACTGTCAAACATCAGTGAGAAATGGGATTTTCAAAAACAAGAACTAAATGAAATAATGGAAAATAAGAGGGAGAAAAAAATCAAAATATGTGAAATGTAGCTAGGTATGGTGGCATGTACCTGCAGTCCTAACTACTACAGAAGCTGAGGTAGAAAGACTGTGTAAGCCCAAAAGTTCAAGCCTGAGCAACATAGTGATACACAGTCAAAAAATAAAAAACAACAACAACAAACAAAAACAAAACACAACAAATTCTGATATTCGAAAGTACTTAATCAAAAATAAAGATCAAGAAGCAGAAATATGTTCTGGTTAATTAAAATTCTGTTGCTTAATAATTCTACTTCAAAGTATAAAGCCTCAATGAATTACTATAAAAATGTAAAATATGCCACAAACATGTGCACCATATTTTCTAATTTGAAATAATAATAATGATAACACAAATGTCCATAAACAGAGGAATACATAAATAACATCGATGTTACAAAACAAAACAAGAAGTATTTTAATCTATATAAAATAATAACAAGTGATCCAATAAACATGCTATGATTTGTTGTAAAACTAAAATGTATACTATGATGTCAGAAAAACACAGGCCAGATTGCCTCTAAAATTAGGAAGGAAACTGTGTTGGAGCGGTGATAAAGGTAATATTAACTTTAATGTTGCATATATTTTATTAAGCATTATCTTTGAGATGAGTGCAGTGTTAAAAGTTGTTAATTCTGGTTTGCAGGAAAAAATACATTTTTATATTTTAGAATTAGTTTCCTTTTAACAGTCTAAAAGATAAAAAAATTAAAGTTATTAGAAATATAAAATAATGTTACTAGTTTGATGATGCAAATCTATTGCTGATCTCAAGACACTTCATTTCTAAATCAATTGAAAGCCCTCAGTCTCATGTGAAAAGTAGCTATGCATAAGTTAATCTGCAGCTTCTACATTAAAGTCAGGGGATCTAGAAATATATCATAGATTTAAGATGAGAAACGTTGAATTTTAGGATAGAGTATTTTAGAATCAAATGTAGATGGAAAAAACCACAACTAGGTAAAGTGATAGAGAAAGGCCAGCATATATCACATAGAAATGTTATACATTCCTAGATTTTTAAAACTACACTTATAACTATGCTATAAACCTAAAAGCAAAGGGTACATCCGTGCTAAATTACTGCTGGTATCAGTGAGAAAAAGTTTTAAAATTGTATGTTTGTTTTGGCTATGATTGCATGGAAACTTACACATTTGGCAGGTGATTCCACTTGAAGCTAAAAATTTGGCAATGATTTTTTTGAACCCATGGACTTGGCTTTATAAGAGCACAATAGAATGCAAGCTCCACAGGGCCAGATGTAACAGAATGCAAGCTCCACAGGGCAGATGTTTGTGTTAGTTTTGTTTCTTGATTTATCCCATGCAGTTATAATTATTCAAAAGATAAAACAAATACAATATGAATGTGAATTAAATTTGTAATCAAATACAGGAAGGAAGGAAGGGAAAGAAGGAAGGAAGGAAGGGAGGGAGGGAGGGAGGAAGAAAGAAAATGAATGACACAGTTTACAGGGTTAAATTTCCAATGCCACATATTTCTAATCACTGATCATAAAAGACTCAGTATAATATCTTCTTTCCCCCCAAAAGAAGCAGCCTTTTGCAATCGAGGGTTCTGCATGAAGTTATGTAGGCGAGGCAACACAGCTGTTTCCCAGGATATCCTTCCCAGAATAGTTGTCAGCCTTTGAACTTGAGGTACCACAGAAGTTTCTGCCACTGTTAAAATCCATGAGTCAGCATTCAGGAACAAACCAACTTGTACTGCAAGTTGGCAGGAATAAGGTAAGGATCAGGAGATATTCCTTAAAGCAAGAACATATCAGTCTTCATAGGAGGATCAAAGTCCTTAGTAAAAGAACGTGATAAGAGCCTTATCTTTTAGTAAGTACATAGATCACTCGCTCTCGTATCCATTTGGTCCTCACCCCATAAATGATGGGGTTGAGAGAGGGTGGGACAACCAAATAGAGATTAGCAACAAGAATGTGAATGTAATGTGGAATGCTGTGTCCAAACCGATGAGTAAGGAAAGAGAAGACTGAGGGGATATAGAAAACACAAATGACCCCAACGTGAGAGCCACATGTGCTTAGGGCTTTTAGCCGAGCATCATGTGATGGGAGGCGGAAGACAGCACGGAGAACGTAAACATATGAGATGACAATAAGGACCAGGTTCAGGAGAAAGAGGGAGACCACAAAGAGTCCATAGATAGCATTGACACGGATGTTTCCACAGGACAATTTTGCAATGCCCATGTGCTCACAGTAGGAATGGGCTATTATATGAGCCTGACAAAATGGTAAACGGTAGACGAGATAGATTATGGGGAGTGTAAACAGAACTGGACGAATTACAATGCACATAGTGATGCCCACCAGCACCCGGGATGTCAAGATGTTTGTGTAGTGAAGTGGATTGCAGATGGCCATGTAACGGTCAAAGGCCATGGCCACCAGGACCTCAGCCTCCATGCCAGTGAAGGCATGGATCAGAAACATCTGGGCCACACAAGCTCCAAAGTTAATCTCATGAGCATCAAACCAGAAGATGCCCAGCATGCGAGGCACACAGGTTGTAGAAAGGGCCAAATCAGTTGTGGAAAGGATAGCCAGAAAGTATAACATGGGCTCCTGGAGAGTCTGTTCTGCCTTGATGACTAGCAGAATGGTAGCATTGCCCAGCAAAGCCACAAGGTAAACAGAGCAGAAAGGCAGGGAGATCCACATATGGACGTCTTCCAGACCTGGGATTCCAACAAGAAAAAATGTGGCTGGGTGAAAAGTGCTCCTGTTGCCATGGTATACCATCTTGCACTGCGTTGTTCTGAAGAGGTGAAGCTCATTCTTCTTTTGGGGGAAAAACAAAGGGGAAAGAGAGAGAGAAAGAGAAAGATCAGATGAAGCTAGCATAGCACAGCAGCCAGCATAGCAGCAGCTAGCATATTAGTTGCTAGCATCAATTTCTAGCTCTGTGCTTCAGCACAGAATTGAATTCACATTTACTATGCAAGCAGGCGTGTTCAGAAGCTCCTGTACTGAGTCATTGCCTTAGCCATTTATACAGACCAGGGCATGGTGAAATTCAGAATTTTCATTCTGCTTGTTGATTGGGTACTAATTCTATATATGGAGATTTGCAACAACCTTATTGAGGATTTCTAATAATTAATACTTTCCACTCACTTTGAAAGTGAATAATACATGATTTTACTCTGGGAATTCATCCTCTGTTGGGTAACATTGGAAATATCAAGACAGCACATGGGGTCATGTGAATACAACACACAGACCCTCAAAGTGTCATTAAGTGATTCATAAGAAAGTAAATAATAAGACTTCATGTACATAGGCACTTTCACAATAAAAACCTAAATTATTTTTTAGACTGGCCTTGAGATACCTATATAAAAACTCTGAACCAAGCCCAGTAGCCTCTCAGACATTGAATCAGACTGTAAGAAACATCAATTTCTCAGAAAAGTACTTGTTCCTGTGATGCCTGGCCAGAATTAGACATAGTAATTGTTTATGACCTACAGGCTTAGGATTTTCAGATGGGAAAAGGATAAGAAGGCTGTGTAATGCCATTTTCACACTTTTGTTTTTTATCTATAGCACACCAGGTATTCTTAGAACACCTGTTAATTTTACCTTTGCTAACTTTTCCTCTACTATGGAGCCAATACTTATTTGCCACTCCTTCTACCAGTTCAAGACACTGGATATGTGGGTAGAAGACAATGCGGACAATCTCAGATGGTATTTGTGCTGGAGAAGTTTTTGTATTTTTGTTTGTTTGTTTGTTTGTTTTGTAGTTCTCTTGGATAGCATTGTGTCAGCCGAAAAACAATCAACTTTTGCAATAGTCTAAAAACAATGAAGAAAAATACTTAAGTAATACCTTTAAAATGCTGCAAATAAACCAAGTCACTCAAAATGAGCTAAGGAGGCTTGTCCTGGGGTCTTTGGTACAGCAGTTGTAATTCAAAATAAAGTTAAAAGATCCTTACTTTCATCTTTGGCATAGTTTCACTTTCTAATCTTTTTTAATTATCTTTTTTTAATACAGTAAATATATCAAGGCAAAAATAACTTTTTTGAGGTGAAGCTCCTTCTTCTTTTGGGGGAAAAACAAAGGGGAAAAAGAGAGAGAAAGAGAAAGAGAAAAATCAGATGAAGCATTGCTAGCATAGCATAGCAGCCAGCGTAGCAGTTGCTGGCATCAATTTCTAGCTCTGTGTTTAAGCACGGAATTGAAGAGTAAAACTCTTCATGCTTTTGAGATTTTTCCAACACAGAGAAAACAAGTGCAGCAAAGTACACTGACTCTTATTGTGTTGTGTAAAAACATTGATATTCTGGACAATTAAAATATAATTGCTCAGCAGAAAGATAATGACAGCACCTAGGCTATAGACTTAAGGATTAAATCTAGGTGCCCACTCTCAAAAGCAGGTCTCCACTACCCTTATTTTTTCCTACTACCATAGAAACTGATTTAACCTAATGCAATTGGTAGGACGACATTTTAACTTGGATATTCATGACAGATTTCACACATAATTTCTAAAATTTAGAACATAATTTATACATATTTTAGGCATCTATTATTTAATGCATACATAATATGTTTATATATTACAATTTCATACATTACATATTAAAACAATATACAACTTTTTTCCCTGCCTGGTGCAGGTCAGCCACATGGTCCAGTTCTCAGTGTGCACTGCCCGTGTATCTCTCCATGCACTGCCGCACCTGCTCACCAGAAATCAGCAGCTGATTCACCTCATTCTTCCATAGGAATCAACACCTACACTTAACACTGGGCAGCACAGTACTTAGTCCCTTTTCTGAGTAGCACTTGGAAGGTGTGCTAATATTAGGTTTCTAGCACCTCAGGGATATTATAAGAATACATCTAATTTTAGTCTGTACTTTAGACAGAGCTCTGGAATTGAGTCCTCAGAGACTGCTCACCAACTCCTGGGTGCTGCTCTAGAAACACAGAAAAGCTGAAGGAACATAGAAGCAAGCTGAAGTGTATGTAATACAATTTCAAGAAGTGGGACTAAAGCACTGTCTCGCTGTCATTTATACTTGATACATGTAACAACAGATAATTGCATCTCTACCTAATTGTGAATATGTGACCCAATTCTGTAGGCCTGTTTCATACAGAATAAACTGGCTAAATTCCTCTCCAACATTTTGACTAATATAGTAGGCTTTCTGACTTAAACTATTTCTCTTCACTGATGGTTTTTTCAGACCAAATATAATTGACTTGAATTTCTCTAATTAGCATAAAAACACAAAGTCATTATCTTTTGTCCATTGTGTTTTCTATACATGAATTCTCAAAACCAACACCACCAAAATTTTACATATACAACTTTTAAAACTCCTATTAATACATACCTAAAATTTCAATCCTGGAGTCTGATTGCTGGTGTACAAATACTGCCTTGTCACAACCAAGCTGTAAGATTTTAAATGACTTATGTATCATTTCTACATCTCAGTTTCCTTATCCATAAAGGGGAATAATAATAGTATTTCCTTCATTGGGTAGATTTGAGATACAATTTTTTCTGAGGCATTTAGAACTTTGTCTTATACACAGTAAATCATCAGTTATAGTAACTTTTAAGCTATTGTTATTGTTAATTTATATTTTAGCTCTAAAGGAAAACTTCATGGATGTGATTATTGCAAAACAAATTGAGGAAATTTATACTGCCAATTATGTAGCCATTTTTCTTCTTAACTATGACAATATGAAACATGTTCTCTCTAATCTTAGACTCAAATACGTGTGTGTGTGTGCGCGTGTGTGTAGTTCCTATTAGAATGTGGTTATTTGGAGTGAAAAAATATATCTCTTTATTACACAGTTGAGGTTTCTGAGAACCTCCTTAAGACAGCACTACTTAAGTAAATAAGGCATTGAATTAAAAGCATGTGAAGTAATATTCTTTATCTGGCCTTGTCTGTCTTCTCCATTATTCCATACCAATATTTCATTAATGTCATTTCCTCCAGATTTGTAATTTTTGCATTCCTGTATATATACAATGATATATTCTCTGGGGTCCAATCAGGTCTTCACATCTAATTAAAATTAATCTTAAGACATTTACTCAGAGGTGCATTTTTTTCTGTGTGTGAATGAGGAAGCATCTGAAGTTGAGAGCTGCTAAAATATCCTGGAAACAAGTGGGGAGCTAACCTTAAGAGCAAGATGAGATACAGAATTTTAACACCAAATATTAAAACAAAATTGATCCTCATTACATGGTTTAGTTATACAAACAACTCTTATATAAAACTGAACCAACATCTTTAATGCTGTGAGAGTCAATTAATTTCCTTTGAATGTCTATATTATCTTTTCAAAATATATAATATAATTATCCCGACAGATACAGATTTAATTTTTTTCTTGGACACATCCCTCACAGTGGCACCAGTTCTATAGTTCTACTCTGAACTGGTTGCACTTATGGGTCTTGCTGAGAATACCTTTTATTACTCTTTGGTTTTGGAGCCATTGTTCCTCAAACCTCCTATCTTCCTATTTTACAGATAACCTTGCAATTTTTCTGGAACAAATCTTTAAGTAAGTTCTGATGAATGGGAGGTACAGTTTCAAAACTTTGTGTGACTAAAGAGTGCTTTGCCCTCAACCTCTATTAATATTAGCATTATTATTAGTTGAATTGTATCCCCTGAAAATGTATATGTTAAAGTCCTAAACCCTCATTACCTCACAAAGTGACCTTACTTGGATTCTTTTTTTTTTTTTTTGGTATTGTTGTTGTTTTATTTTGTGGTGAGGACACTTAACATGTGGTCTGCCCTCAACAAATTTTGAACTTCACACTGCTATATTGTTAACTACAGACATTAAAATTATTCATCTATCATAACTGCAACTTTGTACTCACTAAGCAACAAGTTCCCATTTTCTCCAGACCCTTAACTTCTGGAAACCATTATTGCCTTATTTGCTTCTATGAGTTTCACTAGTATAAAAACTTCATTTAAAGTAGAATCATGCCACATTTGTCCTTCTGTAACTGGATTATTTCACTTAGTGTAAGACCCTCATGTTGTTGCAAACAGCGAAATTTCCTTTTTTAAGGTTAAATAATATTCTATGCATATACCACAATATCTTTAAAATCAATAAAATAAAAGTTAAATAAAATGGAGAAAATTGACAAAGTAGAAAGTTTGTTCTTTGAATAGCTTAATAAATCTGTAAAATTTTTAACAGAACTGATCATGAAAAAAGAGAGAAAACACAAAGTTTATACTGCTAATGCAAGTAGGAGCCATCACTACAGATCTTACACACATTTACATATTTAAACTGTATTACAGTGAGTACAATGCGGAATTTTTTTGCATTACACTATATATCATAGTTTAAATGACATATTGTTTCTAAATATACCTTCAGAATTTAAACAAGAAAGACAAAATTGGATCATTGTTCAACTAAATATTTAATTCATAATTTTTAAAAAATCACTCAAAAAGTCTTCAATCTGAAAGAGTGTCATTTGCAATTTTATCTCAACATTTACAAAGGAGCTAATACCAATACAGTACAAATTCTTTGAGATCATAGAGTATTTCCCAACTGGTTTCATGAGTGATAACTAAACCAGTCAATTATATTCTGAGGAAAGGTAATTAAAGACTAACATGTCTTATAAGCACAGATACAAATATCCTTTAAAATTATCAAATAGAATACAGTGATGTATCAAGAGAATGACACATTGCAAACAAGGGAAGGCTACTCTAGTACATAATTTGGTTTTAAAAATTATAGATATACTTCTTCACACTGCCAAAAGTAGAAAAAAATGATCACCTTAATATACAAAATTTAAATATTTTTATCATCTTAATAAAATTTTTATACTAACATTTTACTTTTAATTTTTTGGTATATCGTAGGTGTATATTTTTATATATATTTGGATACAGGCATACAATGCATAACAATCACATCATGGTAAATGGAGTATGCATCACCTCAAGCATTTATCATTTATTTGTGTTACAAACGTTCCAATTATTTTATTTACTTTTAAGTGTATAATAAATAATTGTTGACTGTAATCATTTTGCTGTGCTATGAAATACTAGATCTTATTCATTCTAACTATAATTTTGTAGCCATTAACCATTTCCACTCCCTCCACCACTACTATTTTGTAAGATTTCTGAGTAAACTAGAAACAGATGGTAACTACCCTAATTTTACAGATATACATAAAAATAATACAGCTAACATTATATTAATGAAAACGTATTCAATATTCCTCCTGTAAAGTCAAGTCAAAGATGTCTTATAAATACTTCTATTCAGAACTGCACTAGATGCCCAAAAAAGTGTAATACAGTAAGAAAAATTATAGAAAAAAAGATGAGAATTTGAAAGAATAAAGTAAAAGTGTCTCCATTTACTTATATGATTGTATATATGATATTCAAAATGCATATGTATTTTTAAAAATCTGAGTAGTATTCAAAAATACATTGAACTTTAATATTCTTAAAAACAATGTAGAAATTAATTTGAAAATATAATTTACCAAGTAATCGCAGGTATATACTTGAGGTATTGCTCCTCACAAGAGGGCATCAACTGCAGGGATCTGCCCGCAGACCCTGACCCAAAGGATGGATGAATAAAAATGTACATTGACACACAGATAATCTGTTATGCCAGTCCTGCTAAGTGTCCGACCACCTGCACACCAAGAGAGGTTTGCCACTGCAGCTGGCCTTTAGAAGCTCGCACTCCAGGCATTTATTTAGTATACAATTAACAACAGAAGCTCTGAGTCAACACACTCGTGGATAATTAACATGGTTAAGAGAGTAGTTCTAGGAATGATTAAAACTCAGGTAGGGTGGTTTAAAGTAAGTACCATTAGGGGACAATTTCCCTGGTTGACCTCCCACCGAGAGGGCTATCTGGCTCCAAGATTAGTTCATGGAGGTAGGGTAAACAGACTTAACTGGGGAAGCTTCCACGTCCCTGTCCCTAGTATTTACCCTATGATCTAATGCTCTAAGGTAAGAACCGGCTGCCTTCAGCCTGTTTGATTATTATAAGCTATGTAACCTTTTGGCCTTCCAAAAAGGTTTGTGACTATTCCTTATAATGTTCCCTAATATTTCCCTTTAATATTTCTGCCAGCATCCTGAGTGAATCCCAGCATATACCCAAATGAATATAAAGTGTTCTACCATAAAGACACATGCACATGTGTACATTGCAGCAGTATTCATGATAGCAAAGAATGGAATCGACCTAAATGCCCATCAATGGTAGATGGATAAAGAAAATGTGCTACATACACACTATAGAATACTGTGCAGTCATAAAAAAGAATGAGATTATGTCCTTTCCAGCAACATGGATGAAGATGGAGTCCATTATCCTAAGCAAGCCAACACAGAAACAGAAAACCAAATAACAAACGTTCTCACTTAAAAGCTGGAGCTAAACATTGAGTGCATATGAACACCAAGAAAGTAACAAGAGACACTTGAGCTTACCTAAAGGTAGAGTGAGGGAGGAGGGTGAGGATTGAAAAACTACTTATTGGGTACTATGCTTATTACCTGGGTGGTGAAATAATCTGTACACCACAGCCCTGTGACATACAATTTACCTATTTAACAAACCTGTACATATATTCCCAAATATAAAATGAGAGTTAAAAATAAACTAAACTAAAATATAATTTATATAGCATAAAAATCAAATATGTAAAAACTAACCAAATACTTTCAACATATTGACCCTGGAAACATGAGAACATTACAGGGAATTTCAAAAAAATGTAGATAAATAGATGGATATACTATGTCCATTGATTGAATTACTGTGTTCTTAAGATGTCAATCTTCCCAAATTAATTTAGCGGTTCAAAACAATTCTAAAGAAAATCTTGGTAGGTTTTATAGAATTTGACAGCTTGATTGAACCTATAGAATATGACTCATAGAACTGATAGAATTTGACTTATAGATTGAACTTACAGAATTTGGTAACTTGATGTGGAATGCAAAGATCTAGAGTACTCAAGGCAGCTTTGAAAGAAATAAAAGAGAATATCATGATTTATTCATTTATTTTATTTTTGTTTTTGTTTTTGTTTTTATTTTTGAGACAGAGTCTTGCTCTGTTGCCTAGGCTGGAGTGCAGCAGTGCCACCTTGGCTCACTGCAACTTCTGCCTCTTGGGTTCAAATGATTCTCCCACCTCAGCCTCCAGAGTAGCTGGGACTACAGGTTTGCACCACCACACCTTGCTCATTTTTGCATGTTTAATAGAGACGGGGTTTCACCGTGTTGGCCAGGTTGGTCTTGAACTCCTGACGTTAAGTGATCCACCCGCCTTGGCCTCCCAAATTGCTAGGATTACAGGCATGAGCCACCATGCCCTACCTCTGCCAGGTTTTAGTATCAAAATAGTCCTACCCTCATAGAATGAGTTGGGGAGCAGTCCCTCCTCCTCAACTCTTTGGAGTAGTTTCAGTAGGAATGATACCACCTCTTTTTTGTACATATTGTAGAATTCTGCTGTGAATCCATCTGGTCCTGGGTTTTTTGGGGGTTGGTAGGCTATTTTTTACCCACTCAATTTTCAAGCTCTTTATTGATCTGTTCAAGGAATCAATTATTCCTGGCTCAGTATCAGAAGGGTATAGGTATCTAGGAATTTATCTTTCTCTTCTAGGTTTTCTAGTTGTGTGCATAGAGGTGTTCATAGTAGCTTCTGATGTTTACTTTTATTTCTGTGGAGTCAATGGTAACATCCCCTGTGTCATTTCTAACTATGTTTATTTGGATCTTCCCTTTTTCTTCATTAGTCTAGCTAGTGGCCTATTTTATTAATTAAACAAAAAGACAAATCCTGGATTCATTGATCTTTTGAATGGTTTATCATGTCTCAATTTCCTTCAGTTCAGCTCTGATTTTGATTATTTCTTATCTTCCGCTAGCTTTGGGGTTGGTTTACTCATGGTTCTTTAATTCTTTCAGTTGTGATGTTAGGTTATTCATTTGAGATCTTTTTAACTTCTTGATGTGGGCAGTTAGTGCTATACATTTCCCCCTTAATGCTGTCTTAGCTGTATCCCAGAGATTCTGGTATGTTGTATATTTTTTACATTAGTTTCAAAGAACTTCTTGAGTTCTGTCTTAATTTCATTACTCACCCAAAAATCATTCAGGAGCAGATCGTCTAATTTTCATGTAATTGCATTGTTTTGAGCAATTTTTTAGTCTTGACTTGTTTTTATTGCACTGTAGTCCAAAAGGGTGTTTGGTATTATTTTGGTTGTTTTGAATTTTTTTGAGAATTCTTTTATGTCCAATTGTGGTGTTGATTTGAGAGTATGTGCTATGTGGCAATGAGAAGAAGGTATATTATTTTGTTTGTTTTGGGGTGGAGAGTTCTATAGAGGCCTATCAGATCCATTTGGTCCAAAGTTGCATTCAAGTCCTAAAAATCTTTGTTAATTTTCTGCATCAATGATCTATCTAATAATGTCAGTAGAGTGATGCAGTTCCACTGTTATTGTGTGAAAGTCTAAGTCTCTTTGTAATTTTCTAAGAACTTGCTTTATGAATCTGGGTGCTCCTGTGTTGGGTGCATGTATATTAAGAATAGTTAGGTCTTCTTTTTGAATTAAACATTTTATCATTATGTAATGCCTTTCTTTGTCTTTTTTTTTTTTTTCAAATCTTTGTTGGTTTAAAGACTATTTTTTTTTATTATTATTATACTTTAAGTTCTAGGGCACATGTGCATAACGTGCAGGTTTGTTACATATGTATACATGTGCCATGTTGCTGTGCTGCACTCATCAACTCGTCAGCACCCATCAACTCATCATTTACATCAGGTATAACTCCCAATGCAATCCCTCCCTCCTCCCCCCTCCCCATGATAGGCCCCGGTGTGTGATGTCCTCCTTCCCAAGTCCAAGTGATCTCATTGTTCAATTCCCACCTATGAGTGAGAACATGTGGTGTTTGGTTTTCTGTTCTTGTGATAGTTTGCTAAGAATGATGGTTTCCAGCTGCATCCATGTCCCTACAAAGGACACAAACTCATCCTTTTTTATGGCTACATAGTATTCCATGGTGTATATGTGCCACATTTTCTTAATCCAGTCTGTCACTGATGGACATTTGGGTTGATTCCAAGTCTTTGCTATTGTGAATAGTGCTGCAATAAACATACGTGTGCATGTGTCTTTATAGCAGCATGATTTATAACCCTTTGGGTATATACCCAGTAATGGGATGCAAGGTTATTTATAGATTCAATGCCATCCCCATCAAGCTACCAATGAGTTTCTTCACAGAATTGGAAAAAACTGCTTTAAAGTTCATATGGACCCAAAAAAGAGCCTGCATCTCCAAGACAATCCTAAGTCAAAAGAACAAAGCTGGAGGCATCACGCTACCTGACTTCAAACTATACTACAATGCTACAGTAACCAAAACAGCATGGTACTGGTACCAAAACAGAGATATAGACCAATGGAACAGAACAGAGTCCTCAGAAATAATACCACACATCTACAGCCATCTGATCTTTGACAAACCTGAGAGAAACAAGAAATGGAGAAAGGATTCCCTATTTAATAAATGGTGCTGGGAAAATTGGCTAGCCATAAGTAGAAAGCTGAAACCAGATCCTTTCCTTACTCCTTATACGAAAATTAATTCAAGATGGATTAGAGACTTAAATGTTAGACCTAATACCATAAAAACCCTAGAAGAAAACCTGGCTAGTACCATTCAGGACATAGGCATGGGCAAAGACTTCATGTCTAAAACACCAAAAGCAACGGCAGCAAAAGCTAAAATTGACAAATGGGATCTAATTAAACTAAAGAGCTTCTGCACAGCAAAAGAAACTACCATCAGAGTGAACAGGCAACCTACAGAATGGGAGAAAATTTTTGCAATCTACTCATCTGACAAAGGGCTAATATCCAGAACCTACAAAGAACTCAAACAAATTTACAAGAAAAAAACAAACAACCTCATCAAAAAGTGGGCAAAGGATATGAACAGACATTTCTCAAAAGAAGACATTCATACAGCCAACAGACACATGAAAAAATGCTCATCATCACTGGCCATCAGAGAAATGCAAATCAAAACCAGAATGAGATACCATCTCACACCAGTTAGAATGGCAATTATTAAAAAGTCAGGAAACAACAGGTGCTGGAGAGGATGTGGAGAAATAGGAACACTTTTACACTGTTGGTGGGATTGTAAACTAGTTCAACCATTATGGTTTAAAGACTATTTTGACTGAAATTAGGTTTGCCACCCTGTCTTTGTTCTGATATCCATTTGCTTGGTAGATTTTCCTCCATCCCTTTATTTTGAGCCTATGGGTGCCATTGCCTGTGAGATGGGTCTCTTGAAGACAGCATACCACTGGTTCTTGCTTTTTTTTTTGTAATCCAGCTTGCTGGTCTCTTCCTTTTAAATGGAGCACTTAGCCCACTTACATTCAAGGTTAGTATTGATATTTGTGAATTTGTACCAGTCATTGTGTTCTTAGCTGGTCGTTATGCAGGCTTGTTTATGTGTTTGCTGTATAGTGTCACTGGTCTGTGTACTTAAGTGTGTTTTTGTATTGTCTGATAGTGGCTTTTGCTTTCTATATTTAGTGTTCCTTTTAAGATCTCTCGTAAGGTGGGTCTGTTAATAACAAACTCCCTTCACATTTGCTTATCTGAAAAGGACCTTATTTCTCCTTTCCCAGGAAGATGAGTTTGTCTGGAAATGAAATTCTTGGTTAAAGATGTTTTTCTTTAAGAATGTTGAATATAGGTCCCCAATATCTTCTGGCTTGTAGGGTTTCTGCTGAGCGGTTCACTGTTGGCACAATAGGGGTTCATTTGTAGGTGACCTGCCCTTTCTCTCTAGCTGCCTTTAACATTCTTTCTTTCATTTCAGACTTGGAAAATCTGATGATTATGTTTCTTAGGGATAATCTTCTTGTGTAGAGACTTGCAAGGATGCTCTGTATTTCCTGAATTTGACTGTTGGCCTCTCTAGTGAGGTCACAGATGTTTTCGTGGATGACAACCTGAAATATATTTTCCACGTTTTTGCTTCCTAGATATCCCTTTCAGGAATGCCAGTGATTTGTAGATTTGGCCTCTTTACATAGTGCCATATTTCTCAGAGGCTTGGAGGCTCAGAGGCTTTGTTCATTTCTTTTCATTCTTTTTTTAAATTTTCTCTAACTGCCTTATTTCAGAGAGCCAGTGTTCAAGTTCTGTGATTCTTTCCTCAACTTGATCTATTATGTTCATAATACTTGTGTTTGCATTATGAAATTCTTGCAATGTGTTTCTCTGCTCTAACAGATCATTTAGGTTTTTTTTAAAAAACTGGATATTTAAACTGTCAGCTCCTGTATTCTTTTATTGTAATTCTTATTTTCCTTGGATTGGGTTTTGCCTTTCTCCTGAATGTTGATGATCTTAATTCCTATCGACATTCAAAATTCTATTTCTGTGATTTTAGCCAACTCGGCCTGGTGAAGGACTCTAGTTGGAGAACACGTGTGATTGTTTAGAGGACATTAGACATTGGCCATTTGAGTAGCTAGAGTTCTTACACTGATTGTTTCCCATCTCTGTTTGTGGGTGTCCCTTTAACTGCAATATAGGCTGAGTACCGTCAGTGTAATTATTTTCTGGATGTTTCCAGAGGATTGAGTCTTTGTGCAGCGTCTTCATTTGTAGCATACTTCCTGTATTTGGTTTTACAGGGTGGTATGTTAGTGAACTATTTTGGTGTTTAAGCTTTGTGTTGTGATCCAGTAGGTGATACTTAGGTGTAATGGTTTCCTCACAGCTGCAACTGTGCTCCTTCTCAATGCTCTGAAAGTGTGGGCTCCTCTTCCACTTGAGTGCTAGCTGTAGATAGCAGCTTGGCACTCTGAGGCTGCCCACTGCTGCTCTTGGGTGATCTCAGGGTTTATGCTTCCTCCCAACTTGGAGGCATCAGAGGCAGGGATCTTAGTAGTGGCTGTGGCTGAGGGTCTTTTGCCTGTCTCCTGGAGGCTCCATCCCAGAGAGAAGCAGGTCAGCAATTGCTCAGTGCAATCAGCCTGGGATGGGTGGTCTGTGCCGTCGGCCCAAGCCAGGGGTTCCCTGCCTAGTGATGAGTGGGGGAGTGCTTGGGGTTCATGGGAGATGGACTGGCCTTTTCTCCTTGGGTCGACTGCAGGTTGTTGGAGGTGTGGATAAGGCACTCAGGGTCTTTGCACCTTCATTAGTCTGAGGGTGGCAGGGGTACTATTACTGCGGAGACTGTGGCAGAGAAGCTTACATTTGCCCCTGGGACCTCCACCTCCAAGAGATGCAGAGCTGCTGTTACTGGGAGTGTTCAGCTGGTGGGGTGGGGCAGATGCACTGCTGGCATGAGCTTCAGGCTCCACTTGTTGGGGAGCAGGGGACTGGGGGTCACTGGGAGGAGAGACTGGTGTCTCTGTATGGTGACTGTGGTGTGCTGTAAGCTCAGATACAGTCCTAAGACTCTTTGTCTCCTCCCAAGAAACAGGGAAGAAGGGATAGAATCACTGTTGTGGCAGTGGCAGAGGGACTATTAGATGCCTCTGTGAACCTCTCTCCAGGGAAACTCCAAGCCTATCAGTGGGTGTTCTCAGCTGCAGGTGGGGACAACTGTTTTGCAGTCATGAGCTGGGGGCTCTGCCAGGTGAAGAGTGGGGAGTGGGTGTTGCCAGAAAAAAAAGACTGGACTCTCTCCATACAGTGTACTAGTAGTGCCAGCATAGTGAGTAGGCCCTTTGTTTCTTCCCCAGCCCAGGGGATGTTAGGGTGGTATCACTGCAACCATAGTAGTGGAGGGATTGTGGGATGATTCTGGGATTTCCTCCTCAGAGAAATTCTGGTCTGCCACTGATTAAGGTAATCAGGTTGGGGCAGGGTTCTTATTCTGGAGTCCCAGGTCAGGAAGCCTTGCCCAGTGAGGATAGGTGAGAACTAACACCTGCATAGAGAAAAGTCTGGCCACCTTTCTTTGAGGTGGTTGGCTTATGCTGGGGGTCTGGACCTATCCCTGGTCCCCATGGATTCTCCATAGCCTGGATACAGCAAGGGTACAAGATGCAAGACAAAAAAGATGGCAACCCATCCCTCCCAAAAATGTGTGGTGGTAGTTGTGCTAATCCATTTGATTGTAGTAATAATTACTATATATATGCATCTACTAAATCATCACATTGTACGCATGGTGTATGCATAATGCTTGTCAATTATATACGGCTGAAAAAAATTATCTAATTCCACATTTGCTACAAGATACAGCTTTAGAATTAAAGATACAAGCTGACTGAAAGCAAAAAAATGAAAAGTATATATCATGCAAATAGTAACCACAAGAAAGCTGGATTGGCTATTCTAATATCAGACAAAATAGAGTTTAAAACAAAAATAAGTAGTACTGGAGATAAAGTAGGTCATTTTACAGTGATATAAAGGTCAACTCATCAGGAAAGTATGGGAAAATATAGCAATTATATATGCAGGTATTAACAGAGCAGCAAAACATATGAAACAAAAATGGACATATATGAAGGAAGAAATAATTTGAAAATAATAGTTGAAGACATTTTTTAAATTTTACTTATTTATTTACTTATTTATTTATTGAGAGACAGGGTATCACTCTTTCACCACAATGGCAGTGGAGCAACTGTAGCTCGGTACAGCCTCAAACTCCCAGGGTCAAGGAATTTTCCTGCCTTAGCCTCCTGAGCAGCTGGGACTACAGGCATGTGCTACCATGTCAAGCAATTTTTTTAAATTTTTTTTTAATTTTTCGGTGGAGGCAGGGTCTTGCTATATTGCCCAGCTGGTCTTAAACTCCTAGCTTTATGATTTCCTCCCACTTTGACCTCCCAAAATGCTGGGATTATAGGCATGAGCCACCATGCCCAGGCCAAAGACTTTAATGGATAGAAATAGATTGTAATAATAGACAAACAATAGATAGAATAACTAGACAGAATATCAACAAGGAAGTAGAAACGTGAACAACACCATATAGCACTTCATTCAACAATAGAATACACGTTTTCTGTAAGTGCACAGGAAATATTTTCCAGGATAGACCATATGCTACACCATAATAAAATTGCAATACATATAAAAGGACATAAATAATTAATAAATAAATAAGAATAAAGTATATTCTTTGACCACAAAGGAATAAGATTAAAAATCAGTAGCAAAAATCAATTTCAGAAACTCACAAATATGTCAAAAGTAAACACCACACTACCACAATAATCAAAGAAAAAAGGGAAAAACTGTGAGGAAATAATACTTTGACACTTTTATAATTTAAACTTTTATTTTAATAAAAACAGTGGCAAAACATGTCAAAATTCATAGTATGCCTGTAAAGCAGTTCTTACAGTGAAATTTATCATTGCAAATGCTTGTGTTAAGGAAGAATAAAGATATCAAATCAATAACCGAAACTTCCACCTTAAGACTCACAAAAGAAGAGCAAACTACATACATGGAAGGAAGTAAACTTTAAAGACTAGACCAGAAACCAGTGAAATAGAGGATAGAAAAGCAAAAACAAAATTAATAAAACCAAAAGCTATTTGGAAAGATAAAATTGACAAACATTTATCCACATTGACCCAGAAAAAAAGGGAAAATCAACTTAAATTACCAGAAAAATTAATTAAAGGAAGGCATTATTACAAACATTATAGAAATTAAAAATCCAAAGGAATACTATAAAAATCATATAATACTTAGATAAGATGGAGAAATTCCTAGAAAGATGCTAGCTACTGAAACTGACTTCAGTAAGTAGAAATTCTGAATGAACCTGTACAAATAAAGATATTGAATTAGTAATTTAAAAACAAAAATTACCAAAATAGATGAGTTCAGATTTGGATTATAATCCAAGGTATAAAATAAACACCTGGAAGTCATTATTAATATAAACAAGTGATTGAGTTAGAAAAAAGGGAAAAATCTCTCACACAATAATTTCAAGTAGATAATCTGTCCTCATGGTTTCTCACTCTTTCAGTGTAGGCTTTGCAAAGCGACTTCCTTTAAAAAAGTACAGTATGGGGGGCGGAGCAAGATGGCCAAATAGGAGCAGCTCCAGTCTTCAACTCCCAGCGCCAGCAACACAGAAGACTGGTGATTTCGGCATTTTCAACTGAGTCTCTGCTGCTGATACCCAGGCAAACAGGGTCTGGAGTGGACCTCAAGCAATCTCCAACAGACCTACAGCTGAGGGTCCTGACTGTTAGAAGGAAAACTATCAAACAGGAAGGACACCTACACCAAAACCCCATCAGTACATCACCATCATCAAAGACCAGAGGCAGATAAAACTACAAAGATGGGGAAAAAGCAGGGCAGAAAAGCTGGAAATTCAAAAAACAAGAGCGCATCTCCCCCGGCAAAGGAGCGCAGCTCATCGCCAGCAACGGATCAAAGCTGGACAGAGAATGACTTTGACGAGATGAGAGAAGAAGGCTTCAGTCCATCAAATTTCTCAGAGCTAAAGGAGGAATTACGGACCCAGCGCAAAGAAACTAAAAATCTTGAAAAAAAAAGTGGAAGAATTGATGGCTAGAGTAATTAATGCAGAGAAGGTCATAAACGAAATGAAAGAGATGAAAACCATGACACGAGAAATACGTGACAAATGCACAAGCTTCAGTAACCGACTCGATCAACTGGAAGAAAGAGTATCAGCGATTGAGGATCAAATGAATGAAATGAAGCGAGAAGAGAAACCAAAAGAAAAAAGAAGAAAAAGAAATGAACAAAGCCTGCAAGAAGTATGGGATTATGTAAAAAGACCAAATCTACGTCTGATCGGGGTGCCTGAAAGTGAGGGGGAAAATGGAACCAAGTTGGAAAACACTCTTCAGGATATCATCCAGGAGAACTTCCCCAACCTAGTAGGGCAGGCCAACATTCAAATCCAGGAAATACAGAGAACGCCACAAAGATACTCCTCGAGAAGAGCAACTCCAAGACACATAATTGCCAGATTCACCAAAGTTGAAATGAAGGAAAAAATCTTAAGGGCAGCCAGAGAGAAAGGTCGGGTTACCCACAAAGGGAAGCCCATCAGACTCACAGCAGATCTCTCGGCAGAAACTCTACAAGCCAGAAGAGAGTGGGGGCCAATATTCAACATTCTTAAAGAAAAGAATTTTAAACCCAGAATTTCATATCCAGCCAAACTAAGTTTCATAAGTGAAGGAGAAATAAAATCCTTTACAGATAAGCAAATGCTTAGAGATTTTGTCACCACTAGGCCTGCCTTACAAGAGACCCTGAAGGAAGTACTAAACATGGAAAGGAACAACCGGTACCAGCCATCTCAAAAACATGCCAAAATGTAAAGACCATCGAGGCTAGGAAGAAACTGCATCAACTAATGAGCAAAATAACCAGTTAATATCATAATGGCAGGATCAAGTTCACACATAACAATCTTAACCTTAAATGTAAATGGACTAAATGCTCCAATGAAAAGACACAGACTGGCAAACTGGATAAAGAGTCAAGACCCATCAGTCTGCTGTATTCAGGAGACCCATCTCACACGCAGAGACATACATAGGCTCAAAATAAAGGGATGGAGGAAGATTTACCAAGCAAATGGAGAACAAAAAAAAGCGGGGGTTGCAATACTAGTTTCTGATAAAACAGACTTTAAACCATCAAAGATTAAAAGAGACAAAGAAGGCCATTACATAATGGTAAAGGGATCAATTCAACAGGAAGAGCTAACTATCCTAAATATATATGCACCCAATACAGGAGCACCCAGACTCATAAAGCAAGTCCTTAGAGACTTACAAAGAGACTTAGACTCCCATACAATAATAATGGGAGACTTCAACACTCCACTGTCAACATTAGACAGATCAACAAGACAGAAAGTTAACAAGGATATCCAGGAATTGAACTCATCTCTGCAGCAAGCAGACCTAATAGACATCTATAGAACTCTCCACCCCAAATCAACAGAATATACATTCTTCTCAGCACCACATCGTACTTACTCCAAAATTGACCACGTAATTGGAAGTAAAGCACTCCTCAGCAAATGTACAAGAACAGAAATTATAACAAACTGTCTCTCAGACCACAGTGCCATCAAACTAGAACTCAGGACTAAGAAACTCAATCAAAACCGCTCAACTACATGGAAACTGAACAACCTGCTCCTGAATGACTACTGGGTACATAACGAAATGAAGGCAGAAATAAAGATGTTCTTTGAAACCAATGAGAACAAAGATACAACATACCAGAATCTCTGGGACACATTTAAAGCAGTGTGCAGAGGGAAATTTATAGCACTAAATGCCCACAAGAGAAAGCAGGAAAGATCTAAAATTGACACTCTAACATCACAATTAAAAGAACTAGAGAAGCAAGAGCAAACACATTCGAAAGCTAGCAGAAGGCTAGAAATAACTAAGATCAGAGCAGAACTGAAGGAGATAGAGACACAAAAAACCCTCCAAAAAATCAATGAATCCAGGAGTTGGTTTTTTGAAAAGATCAACAAAATTGACAGACCACTAGCAAGACTAATAAAGAAGAAAAGAGAGAAGAATCAAATCGATGCAATTAAAAATGATAAAGGGGATATCACCACCGACCCCACAGAAATACAAACTACCATCAGAGAATACTATAAACACCTCTACGCAAATAAACTGGAAAATCTAGAAGAAATGGATAATTTCCTGGACACTTACACTCTTCCAAGACTAAACCAGGAAGAAGTTGAATCCCTGAATAGACCAATAGCAGGCTCTGAAATTGAGGCAACAATTAATAGCCTACCAACCAAAAAAAGTCCGGGACCAGATGGATTCACAGCTGAATTCTACCAGAGGTATAAGGAGGAGTTGGTACCATTCCTTCTGAAACTATTCCAATCAATAGAAAAAGAGGGAATCCTCCCTAACTCATTTTATGAGGCCAACATCATCCTGATACCAAAGCCTGGCAGAGATACAACAAAAAAAGAGAATTTTAGACCAATATCCCTGATGAACATCGATGCAAAAATCCTCAATAAAATACTGGCAAACCGGATTCAGCAACACATTAAAAAGCTTATCCACCATGATCAAGTGGGCTTCATCCCTGGGATGCAAGGCTGGTTCAACATTCGCAAATCAATAAACATAATCCAGCATATAAACAGAACCAAAGACAAGAACCACATGATTATCTCAATAGATGCAGAAAAGGCTTTTGACAAAATTCAACAGCCCTTCATGCTAAAAACGCTCAATAAATTCGGTATTGATGGAACGTACCTCAAAATAATAAGAGCTATTTATGACAAACCCACAGCCAATATCATACTGAATGGGCAATAACTGGAAAAATTCCCTTTGAACACTGGCACAAGACAGGGATGCCCTCTCTCACCACTCCTATTCAACATAGTGTTGGAAGTTCTGGCTAGGGCAATTAGGCAAGAGAAAGAAATCAGGGGTATTCAGTTAGGAAAAGAAGAAGTCAAATTGTCCCTGTTTGCAGATGACATGATTGTATATTTAGAAAACCCCATTGTCTCAGCCCAAAATCTCCTTAAGCTGATAAGCAACTTCAGCAAAGTCTCAGGATACAAAATTAATGTGCAAAAATCACAAGCATTCTTATACACCAATAACAGACAAACACAGAGCCAAATCATGAATGAACTTCCATTCACAATTGCTTCAAAGAGAATAAAATACCTAGGAATCCAACTTACAAGGGATGTAAAGGACCTCTTCAAGGAGAACTACAAACCACTGCTCAGTGAAATAAAAGAGGACACAAACAAATGGAAGAACATACCATGCTCATGGATAGGAAGAATCAATATCGTGAAAATGGCCATACTGCCCAAGGTAATTTATAGATTCAATGCCATCCCCATCAAGCTACCAATGAGTTTCTTCACAGAATTGGAAAAAACTGCTTTAAAGTTCCTATGGAACCAAAAAAGAGCCCGCATCTCCAAGACAATCCTAAGTCAAAAGAACAAAGCTGGAGGCATCACGCTACCTGACTTCAAACTATACTACAAGGCTACAGTAACCAAAACAGCATGGTACTGGTACCAAAACAGAGATATAGACCAATGGAACAGAACAGAGTCCTCAGAAATAATACCACACATCTGCAGCCATCTGATCTTTGACAAACCTGAGAGAAACAAGAAATGGGGAAAGGATTCCCTATTTAATAAATGGTGCTGGGAAAATTGGCTAGCCATAAGTAGAAAGCTGAAACTGGATCCTTTCCTTACTCCTTATACGAAAATTAATTCAAGATGGATTAGAGACTTAAATGTTAGACCTAATACCATAAAAAATCCTAGAGGAAAACCTAGGTAGTACCATTCAGGACATAGGCATGGGCAAAGACTTCATGTCTAAAACACCAAAAGCAACGGCAGCAAAAGCCAATATTGACAAATGGGATCTCATTAAACTAAAGAGCTTCTGCACAGCAAAAGAAACTACCAGCAGAGTGAACAGGCAACCTACAGAATGGGAGAAAATTTTTGCAATCTACTCATCTGACAAAGGGCTAATATCCAGAACCTACAAAGAACTCCAACAAATTTACAAGAAAAAAACAAACAACCCCATCAAAAAGTGGGCAAAGGATATGAATAGACATTTCTCAAAAGAAGACATTCATACAGCCAACAAACACATGAAAAAATGCTCATCATCACTGGCCATCAGAGAAATGCAAATCAAAACCACAATGAGATACCATCTCACACCAGTTAGAATGGCGATCATTAAAAAGTCAGGAAACAACAGGTGCTGGAGAGGATGTGGAGAAATAGGAACACTTTTACACTGTTGGTGGGATTGTAAACTAGTTCAACCATTATGGAAAACACTATGGCAATTCCTCAAGGATCTAGAACTAGATGTACCATATGACCCAGCCATCCCATTACTGGGTATATACCCAAAGGATTATAAATTATGCTGCTATAAAGACACATGCACACGTATGTTTATTGCAGCACTATTCACAATAGCAAAGACTTGGAATCAACCCAAATGTCCATCAGTGACAGATTGGATTAAGAAAATGTGGCACATATACACCATGGAATACTATGCAGCCATAAAAAAGGATGAGTTTGCGTCCTTTGTAGGGACATGGATGCAGCTGGAAACCATCATTCTTAGCAAACTATCACAAGAACAGAAAACCAAACACCGCATGTTCTCACTCATAGGTGGGAACTGAACAATGAGATCACTTGGACTCGGGAAGGGGAACATCACACACCGGGGCCTATCATGGGGAGGGGGGAGGGGGGAGGGATTGCATTGGGAGTTATACCTGATGTAAATGACAAGTTGATGGGTGCAGCAGACCAACATGGCACAAGTATACATATGTAACAAACCTGCACGTTATGCACATGTACCCTACAACTTACAGTATAATAATAATAAATAAATTAAAAAAAAAAAAAAGGACAGTATGGAAAAAGGGACTTTTAAAAAGAAAAAAGGTTAAGTTGACAGTGGAGAAACACAACAAATACTACCCCATTCACATGAATAAAGTCATCATCAACAGTGATGTCATGTTGCTAATATGCATTATTGATATGATGCAATAAAAATGATATTATTCCTCTGTGGTCTTATAACTTACTCTAATAATGAGAAAAGCATCAGAAAAATCCTGATAGAGGAATATTTTACAAACTGCCTATTAGTAGTCTTCAAAAATGCCAAGGTAATTGAAAACAATGAAAGAAGACTGAGAAACTTTTACAGTTAAGAGTAGTCTAAAAACACAGGATGGCTAATGTAATGTTATATCCTGGATTGGATCTTGGAGTACAAGAAGAATATTTGGAGAAAAACTTAAAAAAAAATCTGAATAATATTCAACTTGGTTAATAAATTACCATTGTTGGTTCACCAATTGTGAAAAGAATACTAATGTAAGATGGTAATAATAGGAGAAATTGAGTGCAGGATGTTAGAGAACTCCGTACCATATTTAAATTTTTCTATAAATTTAAAACAACTGAAAATAAGGTTACTTTAAAAGAAAAGCATGGTTAATAATGCAAAGGAAAATGGAAGTTTAATCAAGATGTGAATGTTGAATTTAGTAACAAGTAGAGCACTAGAACCATCATAAGCTGCAAATCAGTGGAATCATGAAGATGAAAATCAGACCACAGCAGATTCAGGTTTGAGTGGGAGGTGATGAAGTTGAACTAATGAGTATATACAATTCTTTGAGGATACTTTCTTGTGCTATATAAATTAAAAACAGATATTTCAATTGATCATTTTGACTGAAAACAAAGCCTTCTTAGCATAATATCTCAAAATTTTCTAGTAATTAAAATCTGTATCTACATGAATCTCATAATTAAAGATGAAGAATATAATCACCAAAAAATATGTTAAGCATTTCAGTGCAGAATGCCATTGGGAATACAGAAAAGGATGATCAGGACAGTGTATGTATGGGAACATGGGAAATAAACTGTATTCCTTCTTGCTCAGCTTATAAGGAACACATTTTAAGATGTAGAATGACTTGAGATTGCCATAAATAATTGAGAAATGTACTGAAAACCCAGGTAGAAAAAATGGACAATAGTCTGGCTCTCATAGTTTGTCTACTCCTCATAGAAAGCCCTCTGTAGATTCCTACATACAAAGTCATCACTGTTTCTGCTTTATTCCAATTGGTCCAATTAATTTGCTCCAACTTTTCTTCTACACTTCTAAAAGTCTGCTAAGTTTTGTTCATTCATCATCCCTTTTTGATACGAGGTTCTCCAGCTGGAAATATTTTTTTTCCCTGAACAGGAGATCAAAACTTGCATTTAAAAATTTTTTGTATTAGGTTAAAAAGTCTAGGAAAACTTTTGAAACCTAAATCTTTCTCAGATATATTGAGGGCCTTCACAGTGTATAATGAATAACTTCACCGTAAAATATAACTACACCTTTATTCTCTATATTGAAAATATACAGATTTACAATTATTGAGGTTTAGGTCCAGTATCTTAAAGTCAAAATATCATTGGTAATATGTGAATTCTAAATTCAACATTATATGAAATCTTCTCACAAATATAAGGGGAATGGAGGGAAAGATATGTTTCAGAATCTCTGTCATCTACACTTCGTGTTTCTTGAATTTCTTGAGGATTCTGTCACGAATCTGCTTGGACTTAACACTGTAGACAATGGGGTTCATGAGAGGTGGAACCAGCAAGTAGACATTGGCCATCAGCACATGGACAATTGGGGAAGCATTCTGTCCATAGCGGTGGATCATAGATAGCCCAATCATTGGTGTATAGAAGGTGAGTACAGCATAGATGTGGGAGATGCAAGTATTGAGGGCTCTCACTCTCTCTGCCTTGGAGGCTATACTCAACACTGTGCCCAGGATGAGGACATAGGATAGGAGGAGAAGCACTGAATCAAGTCCCATGGAACAGATGACCACCATGAGGCCATAGATGCTGCTGACTTGACGGTTGGATACAGTTGTCTTTATGAGGTCCTGGTGCAGGCAGAAAGGGTAGGACAGAATATTGACATCATGATATTGAAGCTTCTTCAAGAGCAAGGAAGCTGGAAAGACCAGAGCCAAGGCCCTTCCAGCAATTGCCAACCCAATCCCAATGATTACATCATTGGTTAGGATGGCTACATAGCGCAAGGGTTCTCGGATTGCTATAAAGCGGTCAAAGGCCATAGCCAAGAGTACAGCTGACTCGATAATTGAGAAAACATGAATGCAGTATATTTGGACCAGACAAGCATTGAAGGAGATCTCCTGCACATGGAACCAGAAGACACTGAACATGGTAGGCAAGGTAGTGGTAGATAGGCCCAGGTCAGTGAATGCCAGCATTGACAGAAAGTAATACATTGGTTGATGGAGGGAAGACTCAGTTCTGATAATGAAGAGGATGGTAATGTTCCCAGCAATTGAGGTGGCATAAATCAAGAAGATGGGGAGGGAAATCAAGTCATATCTGCTTTCAAGGCCTGAGAGGCCCATTAGGAGGAAGCGAGGGTATAAGGCAGAACTGTTGAAGACAGACATTGTGCTAATGGATGAACCTAGAGTCTAGGTGAGGAAACAAGAATATGGAAAATTAGGGTAAAAGTCAAAATTCTAACAAGAAGCAACACTTTAATTTATGCTGCTGTGTGTTTAATGGTTTTGATCATGTCTGTGTTCATTATATCTAACTACCCCACCTATTATTTATTATTTTACCGATTTTTTTCTTCACTGTGCATTTATTGAGGTTTTTTGTTTGTTTGTTTGTTTGTTTGTTTTTTCGGTCTCACTCTGTCGCCAGGCTAGAGTGCAGTGATGCACTCTTGGCTCACTGCCACCTCCGCCTCCCGGGTTCAAGTGATTCTCCTACCTTAGCTTCCCGAGTAGCTGGGACTACAGACATGTGCCACCACGCCTAGCTAATTTTTATATTTTTAGTAAAGACAAGGTTTCACCATGTTGGCCAGGATGGTCTCAATCTCTTGACTTCATGATCCCCCCCACCTCAGCCTCCCATAGTGCTGGGATTAAAAGATCATTTTTTTAGAGTTGGGATCTCACTATGTTACCTAGGCTAGCATCAAACTCCTGTTCTCAAGCAATCCTCCCAACTCAGCCTTCTGAGTAGCTGGAACTACAGGTGCACGCCACTGAAACTGAGAACATACTTTATTAAAGGAAATCTGGTAGTATTAAAAAATAGAGAAATATATAAGAAATGACATCAACTATGTACAAACTAGTGGACAGATAAGTTAAAATTAAGAGTTAAACATTCTGAAGTTGATATTAAAAAAAAGAAAAGAAAAAAAAACCGCATAATTTAAAACACAGAAGAGACAACTAACCCCATCCAGGCAGGCCAGGGAAGATGTATTGAAGGAGATTCTTAAATTAGGGCTCAAATGACAAATACTAGGGGGATAGTATAAAAGAGCCGTGATGTACATCCTGTACTGATTAAAATCCATGTAAATACAGTAAGATATTAGAGAGTATTGCAAATGTAAGTCACTACAATTGAGTAAAGCTATAGGATAGATGGCTCTTCATATGGTTCTTGAAGCTATGGTTAAAAAGAAGTGAACCTGAATTTCTGAAGGAACTTGTGTGTAAATATGAGAGCATGGATATAATCTTAGAGGACACAATGTGCTCATTGTAACAATAAACAATATGACCAGATTTATAATATATCTGTGTCAAAATACAATCAATGTTTAAGAGTGGTCTAAAGGCTGACAAGAGAGAAGGCAAGGAAACCTGTTAGGAGACTATTGTAGTCATTAAAAGAAGTGGATGAAAGTGAAATCTAACCGTGGGTATTATGAGGAATGAATAGTACATGGGAAGAAAAAAATAACATCCGTAACGTAGATCATCAGATGCTAAGAGTGAGAAAAAGAAAGAAATCCAGAATAGATTTATTTATTTGATAATCTTTTTCCTGTCATTTATTAAAACAAAGGACCTGCCTAGAAATTTGGTGAAACCAGTGGGCCAGATAATTCCTGTTTGGTTATGATAAATTTGAGGTGTGTGGAAGAGATAGTGATATATTTTCTATAAAAACAAAGAACACAATGCCAAATTATAGAAAGAAAATAAAAGATGTATGTTCTCAGGGCTCAGTTACCACAATACATCAGATGAGCTGTAGGAAACAGACAGATATCACCATGAAGTGGAGAAGATAGGCATTACAGAAAAAGCCCTAGAAACCTGTTACTTAGCATCATAATGGTCACCTGATTCCAGTTATTCTGGGCACAAAACATCAAGAAAATGTTTATTTAGCATACTTTATTTCAAAGTTTTTCCAAAATTTACATGGTTCATTTTCCAACCTACCCTTCTCCACAAATATAATCACACTTCATTGTTTGCCCTACTAGACATAATTAATTATAAAATAACAAATTCTGTGTCATTCTACAGAGATGACAAATATTGTGCAATCTGGTACCCTTTTTCTTACTTTTTATGAGCAGGTACAAAATGAAAAATAGAAGAGAATTATTTTATGCATTCTCATCCTACATTTAGTGATTTATATACTATACTAATTATAGAAAATGATCTTTATACACCTCCTTCACTTTCCCAGCTTTTTATGTTATAAACTTCTGGTCTGCTTCATTATTGAACACTATGTCATCACTTTGGCATTCTCACATAATTATGCTTTCTTTCTTGATACCCACCATCAAATCTTTCAGCAGTCTTCAGCATCTCTGTCCTGCCTAGGCACACCAGGTCTTCCCTCTTACATAACTCGTCCCCACTTCTTTTTATGAAAGTGCCTGGCTTAGGGTAGTCATAATCTAACTTCCCTGATGGATGTAGACACAGGCACCCAACTCTCAGTAGCTCCGTCTCTAGATTCAGAGAAAGTCAGTTGACAATTGTTATTTACTACCTCTTTGGAAAGGTTACTGAACCCCTTTGAGTATAAACAAACTGGCAATTGTATTACTTTATATAATACTTAAGAGATTCAAGCAAATGTATGTAAAGTGCCTGGAACAATATCTAAGATTTAGGAGATACTTTGGACTTAAGTGAAGCAAATTGTTAATTAAGATGCTGAAGTAGCCATGCTCTTAAGTATATCAGCCAAACACAGCAGTGACACAAAAGCGGGTGCTGTCTGGAGTGCCCAAGTTATCACATGTAAAGATGTTACCTCCCATGGCTTCTCTTAAGAATTATCTTGTACAGACTAGTGGACAGAGAGCTAAAATTAAAATTTCCTTTTTCCCTCTTAATATTGTTAAGTATGTATGCTGTATGTAACACAAAATAGAGGAGGCACTCAAATCATCAACTTTATTATGATCAACTTCAGTTTTAACATTACAGGTTTTAGTTAATATCAGGTAGTAATATTTTGAGAAAACAGATATTTCAAACAGGTGCTATCTGTGCCTAGAAGCGAGTTTGCAATGGCAATTTTGTTCCCAGAGTTCTGAGCAACTTTCGAAGGGACTAGTCTGATTCCTTTGGAGAAAGGTAAAACTGTACCTCTGACCTATTCTAGAACAGTTATTTCACATGAGTAGAAGTCATTCCTACTTTTTGACCTTTACTTACACTTCCTAGATTCTTCAAATATATAATGTAGTAATCTCTTACCCATTTTTCTCACCTCAAAAGCTTCCTGCAGGCACACCTGAGCCCTCAAGTGCAGACTCCTCACCCTACTGCAGATTGGCTGGGTTTCCAGTCTGTCAAGCTTAGAGACTGCCTGTAGGTTAAGAAAGCCACTGAAGATGGGCATCAAAGAATAATAAAATACACAGTGTATCCTAAGGCAGGTAATCCTTCAAGGAAGCATAGATGTCCTGAGTAAGGCATCAGACTCTTCCTCAGTAACTCCAGAGCCAAGATAAAGCTTTTTTGCCTTTGACATTCTTGACTTTATCCAGCTGGGTGCTTTATCAGCACTACTGTGCTTTAACTACTCTGGCCTGTTTGCCCATCTTCACTAGCCAGTTCCCCCAGGACTACTCTTTTTTTTTTCATTACAACCTCTAGGGGGAATAACTAACATCAGTGCTGAAAGAGCTATTTCTCCTGCTCGAGGACAAGAGATGCTCCTGCCAACTTCCCAATCCAGAAATCCAGATTAGGAAGTAATTGAGAAGTATTCTGAGGATCATGTGATAAAGATGAAAAACAATGGGCTTAGTCAGTCACAATGACGTATAAAAAATGTGTGCTCTAAGTAACCAGATACAGCATTTACTAGCCCTTGTATGCTGAGAAAATTATTCTGTATTTAGGCCAAATTTTTTACAACCATACACTAGGACATATCTTGTTGAACTGTTACAAAAAATATAAAATCATGTGTGTAAAGTAGAAATTCATCACTCAAAAGTCATGCTTATTATAGCACTTGTAAATTATAAAGGGGTATGGGATCCACATGCGGTTGGTCCATAATACTCAATTCTTTTACCAGCCACTGGACAGAGGGGTAAACATTCTACCATCATCATCCTGCAACAACTGCTACTTGCACTGACCCACGAATCTGCCTCTGATCATTCAATGAAAGAAAAGATGAAGATGTGATATGATACAAGAGGTTACACTCCCATATTATCACTATCTAGCAAAGACATAAATCCCTGCAAAGTATTATTGTGAAGGGTGTGTAATTCACAAATTACACAGGTAATAGAGATGATCATGGAGAACAGGTTTGGCAAACCTCCTTCAATTTAGATGAAAATCTAACATCTTACTTGTCCTCTTTCTCAATTGCATTTCATGTTTGCCACTAAAAAATGCATCTCGGTTATGCCATTGATGTTTCTTGATGCGTTTTTTTCTGATTTTTTCAAAACTCATGATGTAATTAATCAATATGTTTCTAACCACAATATAAACTACCTCTAAGGTCCATCATTTTTGTTTCCATTTTCTTCAGTGCCAGATCAATTCAAGTCATTTCCAATAAAATCTTGATTCAGGAGAAAATGACTTTATGGTGGTTTTTAGGGATACCACAGCTACCTCATACAACATATTTTCTTATCAGTCTATCAAATTTGACTTTTCTAGCATTTTATGTTATGGCATTTTCCTTGTCAAAAGTCTTTAATGTTTTCACACACTTTTATTAGATTTTTCTAATATTTACAATAGACCACTATTATAATAGAATTAATGGCCGAAACACCAAACACACATCAATCATGTTTGGAAGAAACGTCACATAGTCATTCCACTGTGTGTGAATATAAGTAGGCCCCATTAACATCTAATATTTTACAGAAATCAAGCATTACAGAAACTTGTGTAATATAGTATAACCCAGTCTTTTCAAACATATTTTATGCAGACAGCATTTATTAACATCTGAAATTTGTGTTCTGCAGAGCTCAATTTGGAAATGAATGCCTGGAAAATGTTGGATTTAAGGCAGTGATTTGTAACAAGAAGGATTTTGCCTCAAAGAGGTGTTTGACAATGTCTGGGGTCATTTTCAGTTGTTGTAATTGGGAAAGTGTTACTGGCATGTCATGTGTAGTTACCTACAATACTTCTAAACATTCTACAATGTGCAGGACAGTGACTCACAACAGAGACTCATCCAGTCCCACAGCAATAGTGTCAATGTTGAAAAATCCTGTTTTAAGGAGAGAAAAACAAAACTACACTAAAAATTGAAATTCTGTGTTTAAATCTGTGGGTAGTATGAAGGCCAAGCACATTAACTCTAGACCAATTACAGTAAAGAACACTGTAAATCCAGAGGTTCCTTACTTTTGAATTCCGATTCTGGCACTTAACTGCCTGTGTGACTAAGAAAACTACTTAGGTCTTTTCACCTCTTTTTCTTCGTTTATGAAATGAGTTTCATAATAATTTTAAGTAATAGAATTTTTATAAATATTCCATGTGTTAATAAATGTATAGCATTTAGAATGTATTTAATAATCAATAACAGATAATCAAAAATTGATTCCCTTTTCCTTTAATACAGGGTTGTTTTAAAATTAGTTATTATTAGTATTCTGTGGGTGTACCAATTCTGTGACCCTATATTTTGAATCCTGAGTGGAAACTTCTCTCAAAGACACTGATAAGTATTTTAAAGGGTACATCAAATTTTATAGTCATTAATTAATTTAATCATAAGATTACTTTCTCTGGATCCAAACTCATGAGTATCAATGAGCCTTTAACCATGACTTGGATTTCCATGCATGTATCTTTTAAGAAAGCAAACATTTTGGGAAATGTGTGTCTAAGTTACATTTCACACATTAATTTAATATGTGGGCATTCTGAAATATGCATTTTATCTAATAAACTTGAGTTTTGAGATTTAGCTCTCTTGGCTTTGAAAAGGTAAAACAACTACAAGAAAATATGAACAGGAAAAGCCATTGGCAATCTGTCTAATAATATCTTGCACCTTATTTTCACTTCCATCGAGTTGAATAAGACTTACTTTAAATGGTAATTTACTCTTTCTTCTTGAAGATTAATCACTGATTCCATATTCCTAGTGTATCAGGATAACACCATTCTCCCAAATCTCATTTAATCCCATTTTTATCAGTTTTTATTATATAATTATATTAATGGATCTCTTAGTAAAACTTTTATAAACCTTGTTGACTAAGCTGATGAGAAAACAAATAACTATATGTAATATTTGAGAGTAAGATTTCTTTATCAATAAAAATAATTTAAGTGTATTAAAATGGATACATCGAGGTATTTCTTTTTTAGATTTTAATGTCATCCACACTTTTAAAATATCTTGTTATTAATTCATAGTATAAGAAAGAGTAAGCTAATGTTTGTGTGTGTGTGTGTGTGTGTGTGTGTGTTATCTGAGAAGCTCTTGTGTGTTCACAGAAAGACAACATCATCATTGAGCCCAATGCAGAGTTCATGTGGAGGATGCATGCAAGTTGGCATGTTAATGGAGAGCAGCATGGTTGAAGATGTGCAAGTCTAATTACTAGTTGGAAATTGTTTAAATTTTATATCCTAATACTGAACATTTCTTAAGGCATGCTCTTAGTTATAGAAATGTACCATATAGGTGAAATCACCTTTGCAAAAAATATACAGTGGGAACGTTATGGCAGTGAAAGAGATCTGATTTAACCAACCTCCATTTTGCCTTTATTCTTCAAACTTCCCTTAATTATTCCTGGGCTTGGGTCAAGCTAACTTTGGAAGACATTTATAGTTAAAATAATAATAGCCCTTCCCCAAAACTCAACCTCCTTTGTAAAGTTAATGAGAGATTACTAGGCTAAGAGGATAGAGGAGCATGAATTCTGCTAAAGTGTAGACATAAACAATTGCCAGCCATTGTTCTGGAGTTCACAAGATTTACAACTTCCGACTTCCTTAATTACTCTTGCAGATAACATCAGTATTTTAAAACCTAGGATTGGCCTTTTGAGATATCTTTTCAGACTTTTTGCATGTCTGATGACCAGTGGCTCCACCTACATATGCCAACTACTGTTAGGGTCCTACCCAGAAATACTCAAGTTCATGAGGACCATTTCTCATACCTCTGTGATTGCACCCCCAACCAATCAGCAGCAGGCACCCACTGTTTAGCCACCCCTCCTCTTCCTCCAAACTATCTTTGAAAAACCCTAGCGTCCAAATTCTTAGGGAGGCTGATTTGAATAATAATAAAACTCTGATCTTCTATTTAGCTGGCTTTCCATATGTAAAACTCTTTCTCCATTGCAATCCCCTGCTCTGATAGATCAGCTGTATCTGGGCAGCAGGCAAGAAGAACCCATTGGACGGTTACATTCGCGGAATCTGTTTGTTTATTGAGACATAAGATAGTCACAGGATTCAGTGCCATGAGGGATAGAAACAGAGATTCTTTCCTGAAGGAGTCTTAGTTGAGCAAGATCAAGCCTTCACTCTAACCTTTTGCCAAAACTTAAAGTGAGGTACCAAGAAAAAAAAAATGAAAAACAAAAACAAAAACAAAAAAAAAACCCAAAAAAACAGAAAATAATTGACACACAGACATGTTGAAAATTTCTAACGTGATAGAGTTTAATGAGAGAAGAGAACAATATTTAGGAAATAATGTACCACAAGTTTCCACCTGAAATTAGCATTCTGTGGATCATCAGGAATTTATGTCTTTCTTGAAATCTTTGTTTAAAAGTAATACAGACAGAAAACTCCAGCCCCAGATAGCATCTTTAATAAATCATTTGGGACATTTAACTAAAGAATAACAAAAAAATGCTCATATATTTCTAGAGACTGTAAAAAGAAGGATCACCTCTTAAGAACTTTTATGAAGCAAGCATAACCTGTATTTTACAACTGCGTTAAAGCATTACAGAAAGTCATAGTTAACAACAATGCATTATATATTTCAGAGTGGCTGGAAGAGAGGACTTAAGTTGTTCCCAACACATACAAATACTCATTCTATGCATGTAACAGAATATCACATATACCTCATAAATATGTAAAATATTGTGTATCAACTAAAAAGGAAAATAAATATTAAAGATGAATATATCCCATAAAATTGACTACAAAATATAAAATAAAGTATTATCAAATCTAAATCTAATCTGTGATTACACACACACACACACACACACACACACACATTTGATCCTATTGAATTTAATTCAGGCATTGAATACATAGAACATGCAAAAATCACATGATATAATTCATTATGTTAACACAAGAAGAAGAAAATAATTTAATAATCTAGATTTATGATAAAAATGCTAAATTTAATACTGATAACACACAAATATATTAAACTAGAAATAGAAGTGTATTTCCTTGACCTTTCAAAAAGTACAATGAACATCAAATATTAAAGTTATTTTTCCCAGAGATCAGAAAGAAGAATGTACTCACTATACTCAGTTCTAAAATTTACTACAGCCTCAGTCAAGACAATTGGGTGAATAAAAGATATAAAAGATACTAAGATTAGAAGGAAATAAATAAAGCCTCATCATTACTCACAGACAATATTGTTGAACTGTATGCAAAATACTCTCACTATAAGTAATGAGAATCAATAAGTTAATTGATCAGGGTAGGTAGATATCTTTTTTATATCCAAAAAGGATACGCTTATATCCAAAAGCAAGTAGAAATTGAAATTTAAAGTATAATACTTATAATGGTGTCAAAAATACAGAGACATAAAAACCTAGTAAAAGAAGTACAAGACTTCCACACTTAAAATTTCAAATATTATTGAGAGAAACTTAAGACAAATTTTTTCAATCAAGGGATGTACTCTGTTGACAGATTAGAAGACTTCATATAATAAAAGTGGCTAATCACTTTAAATTAGTTTACAAATTGAGTTTAGAATTTTGTAGAAATTTAATACTTTATATAAAACTTAATATATAAACACAAAAGCTGCATTAGTTCATTTTCATACTGTTATAAAGAACTACCCTAGACTGGGTAATTTATAAAGGAAAGAGTTTTAATTGACTCACAGTTTAATCATGGCAGGAAGCTAAGGGGAAGCAAGGCACCTTCTTCACAAGGTGGCAGAAAGAAGAAGTGCTGAGCAAAGGAGAAAGAGCCCCTTATAAAACCATTAGATCTTGTGAGAACTCATTCACTATCATGAGAACTACATGTGGCAAACTGCACTCATGATTCAATTACCTTCACCTGTTCTCTCCCTAGAGATGTGGGGATTATGGGGATTATAATTCAAGATGAGATTTGGGTGGGGACACAAAACCTAACAATATAATTCTGCTCTTGGCCCTTTGCAAATCTCATGTCCTATTCACATTTTAAAGCCAATCATACCTTCCCAATAGTCCCACAAAGTCTTAATTCATTCCAGCATTAACCCACAAATTCAAGTCCAAAGTCTTATCTGAGTTTACAAGACAGGACCCTTCCACCTATGAGCCTGTAAAATCAGAAGCAAGTTAGTTACTTCCTAGATAAAATGGGAGTGTAGGCATTGAGTAAATATACTCCTTACAAATGGGATAAATTGGCCAAAATAAAGGCGCTTACAGGCCCCATGCAAGTCTCAAATCCAACAGGGCAGTCATTAAACCTTAAAGTTTCAAAATGATCACCTTTGACTCATATCCAGGTCATGTTGATGCAAGAGGTGTGCTCCTATGGTTTCGGGAAGCTCTGCCCATGTGGCTTTGCAAGGTACAGCCCACTTCCTGGCTGCTTTCATGGGTAGCTGTTGAGTATCTGTGGATTTTCTAGGTGCATAATGAAAGCTGTTGTTGGATCTACCAATCTGGGGGTCTGGAGGATGGTGGCCCTTTTCTCAAAACTGCACTAGGCAGTGTCCCAGTGGGGACCCTGTGTTGGGGCTCTGACTCCACATTTCTCTTGTGCACTGCCCTAGGAGAGGTTCTCCATGAGGGCTCCACCCCTGTGGCAATATTCTGCCTGAGCATCCAGGCATTTCCATACATCTTCTGAAATCGAGGCAGAGGTTTCCAAACCTCGATTATTGACTTATCTGAATGCACAGGCTTGATACCATGTGGAAGCCATCAAGGCTTGAGGCTTGTGCCCTCTGAAACAATAGCACAAGTGGTACCTTGGCCCCTTTTAGTCATGGCTGAAGCTGAAGCTTCTGGGACACATGGTACCATGTCCTAAGGCTACATAGAGCAGCGGGCGTCCTGGGACTGGTCCATGAAACCGTTTTTTTCTTTTAGGCTTCTGGGCTTGTGATGGGAGGGGCTGACATGAAGGTCTCTGACATGCTGTGGAGACATTTTCCCCATTGTCTTGGTGATTAACATTTGGATCCTCATTACTGGTGCAAATTTCTGCAGCAGCTTGAATTTCTCCCCAGAAAATGAGTTTTTCTCTTCTATCACATCACCAGGCTGAAAATTTTCCAAACTTTTATTTTCTGCTTCCTCTTGAACACTTTGCCACTTAGAAATTTCTTCTGCCAGATACCCTAAATTATCTCTCTCAAGTTGAAAGTTCCACAGATCTGTAGTGCCAGGGCAAAATGTCACCAGTCTCTTGGCTAACACATGGCAAGAGTAAAGACACCTTTACTTCAGTTCCCAACAAATTCCTCATCTCCATCTGAGATCACCTCAGCCTGGACTTCATTGTTCATATCACTATCAGTGTTTTCATCAAAGCCATTCAACAAGCCTCTAGGAAGTTCCAAACTTTCCCACATCTTCCTATCTTCTAAGCCCTCCAAGTCTCCAGGAAGACACATTTTTTTCTGTGTTCTTCTGAGTCCTCCAAACTGTTCCTACCTCTACCTGTTACACAGTTCCAAAGCTGCTTCCACATTTTCATGTATCCTTATAGCAGCACTCCACTCCTGGCACCAATTTACTGTATTAGTTCATTTTCATTCTGCTATAAAGAACTGCCTGAGGCTGGTTAAGTTATAAAGGAAAGAGGTTTAAATGGCTAACAGTTCAGCATGGCTGGGGAGGCCTCAGCAAACTTACAATCATGTCAGAAGGGGAAGGGGAAGAAAGGCACCTTCTTCACAAGGTAGCAGGAAGGAGAGGTGCCAAGCAGAGGGTTAGGAGTTTCTTATAAAAACATCAGATCTTGTGAGAACTCACTCACTATCACAAGAACTGCATGGGGGAAATAGCACCCATGATTCAATTACCTCCACCTGGTCTCTCCCTTGACGTGATGATTATGGAGATAATGCAAATTACAATTCAAGTTGAGATTTGAGTGGGGACAAAAAGCCTAACAATATCAAATACCAACATAGTTAAGGGCATTTGAAGAAGTAGCCCTCACACTACCTTATAACAAAACCTAACGTAAAATCATAATTAACAACAGTCATGGATTGGTGCAATGATAGAAAATTATGTCCAATGGAACAGAAGAGAAATACCAGAAATAGACCCAAATATATACATTTACACCATATGACAATAGAAGCACTGTAGTACGGGGATGAATAATGCTTTATTCAATAAATGGTTGAAAACCGAAATGAGTCACTGAGGCATAAGTCTCAATCATTGAGGTTTATTAAGCCAGCTTTAGGGTGCTTCTGGGAAAAACAAAAGTCACCGACACATCTGTGGCTATTTCCACAAAGGTTTTCTGGAAGTTGTGTGTTTATACATTTCCTTAAAAGGGGGAAGGGGGAGGCATGTAGGTTGGGCAGTAAGGGAAACAGTTACATTCCTGAGACTTTAGTTAGTGTTCAGTAAATCTACATTTTACCTAACATAAGGTGAATGTCTGAAGTGAGAAAGGGAGCAAAGGAAGACTCAATTATGTAGTCTGTCTCTGGGTAGGTGAAGAAAATGAATCCTGACTTTTTTCTGCACCTGGGAAGATAAACTTGTAAGCAACATAATCGGTGTGGAGTTTTAGGAGCTAGACCTAGATTGTGGACCTAAAGTTACAATTAGCCTGTCGTTGTTTATGGGAGGCAAGCAAAGAATTTACTTACGAATGATCTGTGGGTAGCCCTTCCCAGATGCCTGAGGCCATTTACCTTTCCAATCTGGCTGATATACAATATTAGTAGCAGTTATTCATGTGGAAGAGAGTGTTGCAATGATTCAGCTTCAGGACTTAGTCTTCACTTCTGCACAAGTTTGGAGAGGTCCTTCAATTTTTATTTTCTTTTACACAGTTCTGATTGAACTATGTATCCGTATCAAAAAAATATGCCTTGACCTTACCTCATTATTCATAAAAAAAAAATTTTACATGTGTTGTATTTAGAAACATCAAAAGGAAAGCCTTACAACTTTCAAAAATTACACAGAAGAATATCATTTATAATATCAGTAAATGTGTCAGTTGTTTATTTATTGTTCCAGTTTCAAATATAGACTTCATCGCTTACTCAGCAACAGTGGAACTGGGCTCAATGGACATTTTTTCCTTCACAGATTCATGATGTTAAACTTGGCCAGCAGAGGGTGCTGCAGGGACGCTTGTAGGAGAAATTCTTGTGTACTTCTCTGATTATTGTCACTTCTACAGTGCAAAAACCAGAGGCATGTATGAGAAATATTTAGTAATACTCACCCTATCAAATTCCAACAATACCCATATGACTAGACTCTTACTGAATCTTGCAGTTACTCTAGGGGCTGGCTTCCCAGATGTAACCTATTTGGACCCTGGAAGGGTATTTCCAGTTTGTCAGTCCAAACTGATTTGCTGCCCACCTGTACTTCAAAGAGGGGTTATCATCTGCTTGCCAATGCCAACTATAGTTCCCTCCCTATAAGCCTCAGCCGACCTGATGCTTCCTTCTACTCAGTCCTGAAAAGGAATCTTAGTCTATCAGCCTTGGTTCACCTATACCCCACAGAGGTGTCTTTCTTGACACATGCAATGTAATGATCTTTTCTGGCATCCAGTATGCTAAGACTATTCATTTTCAAATGAAGTTTCGACCTCAGGCTTGGGAGTACCTTCCCCATTTTCCAAGTTTGTTTTTTCTTTCAATATTCTCCCTTAGCTCCAGGGTATTACTCAGAATTGTCTTTACATTCTTTAAAGTTGATTTCCTTACAAAATTAGTAAGTATTTGCACTTACAAACCCTATTCAAATTACTGTGTGATTTATGTCTTCCGACTGGATCGTGAGTGACAGAATAGGCAAATATCTCCTTAAAAATATATAAAAAGCACTAAACATAAATCAAATTTATACATTGGACTTAATTAAAATTAAGAACATTTCTAGTCATCAGACATACTATTAAGAAAGTACAGGCCGGGCATGGTGGCTCACACCTCTAATCCCAGCACTTTGGGAGGCCGAGGTGGGCGGATCATGAGGTCAGGAGATCGAGATCATCCTGGCTAACATGGTGAAACCCTGTGTCTACCAAAAATACAAAAAAAAAAAAAAAATTAGCTAGATGTGGTGGCGGGCACCTGTAGTCCCAGCTACTTGGGAGGCTGAGGCAGAAGAATGGTGTGAACCCAGGAAGTGGAGCTTGCAGTGAGCCAAGATCGTGCCACTGCACTCCAGTCTGGGCGACAGAGCAAGACTCTGTCTCAAAAAAAAAAAAAAAAAAAAAGTACATAGATTGTAGAAGATTGTTGTATATATACATCTCACAATGTCAACTTGAGTTACAGGGTTATTTTTAGTTCTCCAGGCTTATACACTGTGTTTGGTCTTCTGCTTGAAACTTAAGAGATTTAAAAACATGGCTATTTGCTCTTGAATTCTTACCCTGTTTCATCTGCCTGCAAAAAAAGGCATCCTTGAGATTTTTATTTTATCTTTCTTATATTACAGGTAGTTAGACAGGCATGAGTTGGTCAGGAGAGGGCTCTACCACACCCACTAGGAATGTTAGGCAATGGTTGGGCAATTATCATATTGCCTCTCTAAAAGTGATAAATTGGCAGCTTGCACCAGGGAGAGGCCATTTCCTGATGGTCCCCACCTGTTGCACTAAACTGCTAATAGAATGCAGATGCCAAAAGGAAGCAACTTTCCAGACATGTGCATTAAGAGACAAAATGAAAGAGTGTGACCTTCTGAGGGCACACCACCGAGAAAGGGAAGAAAGCCTCGGATGGGCATGCGTACAACTTCCTGAACACACTGGGCATGCTCACTTCCTAAGGGTGAGGAGGGCACTGTGCATGTGGGCAGCCCACTCTAAGGGAAGGATCACGGGAAAGGGGCCAACCTATAAACTCCTAGGACTGAGGTTAAACACAGCACTTACCCTTCAGTTTACTCACTTGGGTCTCTTCCACGTGTACTTTCCTTTTTTTCCTCTTCTAAAGCATTTTTAAATAAACTTCCACTCCTGCTCAAAACTTGCCTTGATTTATTTCTCTGCCTTATGCCCCTCAGTCTATTTCTTTCTTCTGAGGAGGCAAGAATTGAGGTTGCTACAGACCCATATGGATTTGCCACTGGTAACTTGAATACCTTCTACCAGTAATATATTTGAAGTCATGAGACTTGGCTATTAGCCAACCCTAACACCTATATGTCACAGGTTTTCTGAGAACTTCTGATTTCAGGGTTCTCTGGGAAGCAAACTTTGAGATAAAATTTAGTGTGCAGTTTATTTAATAAGAGAATCCTGGGATAATCATCTTAAAAATAAAAAGAAATGAAAGTGGGTAGGATTGGGCAGAAGGAAAAGTTGAGCTGTAAATCAGGCCTGAAAGCAGTGAATATTTTCTTCACTGGGCTGAAGGGGCCAGACCTTTCCAACTTTCTACCTTAGTCATTGAATGGGTCAGTGGATGACCCCAGGCAAGGCTCATTTCTCCAGCTGAGGCAATTCCTGAAAAAGTGAAAAAAAAAAAATTGAAGGCTTTCTACTGGACTCACTGCTAGCAGCTGGGGCTACAAGTCTTTCATTGAAATGGGGCTGAAACTACATATCTTTGCCCATCATAGCCCATGTCAGAGCCCTTTTCTTTGTGGGAGGAAATGCAAAATGCTTTGGGTAAGTTTTAAGTCAGACTGAAGAATACTACTAACTCATACTCTTTCTAACCTCTTTGCTTTCTTCATGTTACCTTCTCTTTCTAGAATACCTTTCCCAGTGATGTGTTGTTTAATCACCTCCTCTCTAAGAAAAAATTTTAAAGCCCTGATATATAATGTTTACCAATTTCTGTTGTTTAAATATTTCCATCATAACCAATTTCAAACTACCTATATGACATTACAGAGCACAAAAGCAGAACAAGATACACACAATTGTCTCTTACGTGCCAGCTTCAGCACACCGCTTTATTTCCAACTGTGTTCAACTGCTCAAGAATGAATTGGACCCACAATGCACAGTGAAAGTGTCAACTACTCTAATTCTTGATTCCTACATCCTCAAGTAAAATTGACCACTTATTTTTTATATTTATTTATTTTTTGAGACAGAGTCTCACTCTGTCGCCCAGGCTGGAGTGCAGTGGCGCGATCTCCGCTCACTGCAAGCTCCGCCGCCTCCCGGGTTCATGCCATTCTCCTGCCTCAGCCTCCCTAGAAGCTGGGACTACAGGTGCCCGCCACCACACCCGGCTAATTTTTTTGTATTTTTAATTGACCACTTATTAATATATCAATATTATAAAATGTATCTGTTCCAGTAATATCATTGATTACACTTAATTTTACTAATCTTTTATCTATGTATCTTCACTATTAAACATTCATTATTTAACATTAACATTATGCAGTTTGCTGCTTATATATCCACAGTACTAACAGCAATAACTACAATAGTTATTTCAACTATTTAATGAGTACTCATGACTGCTGGGGAAGACCAGCTGTATAGTGCTGTGATAAGGTAATAGACATGGCCCCATATTCAAAAAGTCTGCAATACAGCTGAAAAGAAAGTGAATTTATATGAAATAACAAAATATCACCTATAAAAACATATCTATAGTTCATTCTAGCAAAAAAGAAAGAAAAAGTAATGGGTTATCAAAAATAAATTGGTAAAAACACAATACAGATCCACACAGGCATGTAGAACAAGGGGTAAAAGTACTATTAAAAGATGAGGATTGAGATTGTGCACAGCTCTCAACCCATTCACACATTAAGACATAAAATCCTGTCCCATACTATTAAACAGAGTCAACACAATTGCCCAGATGTTTAGACATGTACTGTCAGGCTTTCTTCAGCAATTCCTGTAACTGAGTACCCCATTTTCTTAAAAACATATATATATATTTTACAATTTTTTCCCCTTTTTCCTCATCTCTTACTTTGCTCTTTAGGAATGCAATTACAACCTTTACATTCCTTTTTTTCCACTGGCCAAACCACCTGCAAGCACAACTTCCTTATGTTACTCTATGTTTGCTTAGAAGTTCCGTACGCCAGCCGGTTGAGGGGGCTCACACCTGTAATCCCAGCACTTTGGGAGGGCGAGGTGGGTGGATCACCTGAGGTCAGGAGGTCGAGTCCAGCCTGGCCAACTTGGTGAAACTCCGCCTCTACTAAAAATATAAAAATTGGCCAGGGATGTTGGCACACGCCTGTAATCCCAGCTACTTGGGAGGCTGGGGCAGCAGAATTGCTGAACCTAGGAGGCAAAGGTTACAGTGAGCAGAGATTGTGCCATTGAACTCCCACCTGGGTGACAGAGCAAGACTCAGTCTCAAAAGAAAAAAAAAGGAAAGAAAAAGAAGTTCCATAGACCAAGTCTTAAAACAAACCAAGCACCCTACCAAATTCTTCCCCACTGGCCAGACCACTGGATGACCCACCAGATGACTCAAGATAAACATTCATCAGCAAGCCATATAGACCCCACAAGTCTATGTGCCTTCTGCATGGCCAGAATACCAAAATTTATCTTATTAAAACCCTGCTTTCTGCCCAGAATGCTGAAGTGTCAAATCTGGCCCTGACTCATCACTAAGCTCTGGAATAGTAACTTTCTTCTTACCATCTTCATTCTTGTTATTTGATTTTGCAAGTAGCAAGCAACTGAAACTATATTTGGTAACACTCCCATTTATCTAACTCAGTATTTGCTGGCAAATTGAGGAAGCTGATAGATCTAGAATAGCAATGAGAGAGAGGACACATCACTAAGTGATGAGATTAGAACTTGTACGTAGCAAACAACCACAGCAGCAGTTCGAAATCCTGTCAGGAACTCAAGTTCCAGACTTGCCCTAAGAACTCAAATTTTCTTATAAGCAGTTATGACACTGTTGGATGAGAAACAAAATATGGGCAGCAGTATTAGTAAAAGAGATAGAGATTGATTTCTGAGTTTTAGATAATTAATATGAGAAACAATATAAACACAGTTACATTTAGGAAGAAAAGATATGCTATTATTATCATTAACAACAATCACAACTTAATAACATTAATAATTTTGTATAGTTTTCAAAAAACTTGACTTAAGCACATACATTTTCTATTATAAGTCTTGTAATGATCTGGGGACAACATAAGGCCATGGTTGTCGCAATTTGTCCAAAAAAATCCTGAGTTTCAAATTCGTTAAAGATTAACTGAAATTACATGTATAAGAAGTAAAAGAATTAGGATATTAATCAGATGAGCAATGCCCAGATATTTTACTTTTCATATACTAACATAGCTTCCATGAGATTTTCAGTGGAAAAGTTGGAGTATAGAGGTTACTTAAAACCTCCTCCTTAGGACAAATTTGCAGAGAATTCCTAAATGAATCTGCTTTGTTCTGACACTATAGACAATAGGGTTAAGGACTGGGGGAAGAAGAAGGTAGATGTCTGCCATGAAGACGTGGACTATGGGAGATGGATGCTTCCCAAAGCGATGGACCATTGACACCCCAATAACTGGCACAAAGAAGATGAGCACCACACAGACATGGGATACACATGTGTTGAGTGCCTTTAGCTGCTCTTCCCGAGATGCAATACCCAGCACAGTATTAAGAATCAGAACATAAGAAAGAAGTATGAAGATTGAATCCACACCTAGTGTGGCAATGACTACACAAAGCCCATAAATGCTATTGATCCTGGCATCTGTACAGGATAATCTCAAAACATCCTGGTGCAAACAGAAGGCATGAGAGAGGGCATTGCCATGGCAGTATTGATAGTGTCTCAGTAGCAAAGGTGTGGGAAGTACAACTCCCAAGCTTCGCAGCAGACAGGCCAAACCAATTTTGCCAATTACACTGTTGGTGAGGATGGTGGGGTAATGCAGTGGATGGCAGATAGCAACAAAATGGTCAAAGGCCATGGCCAGCAACACTGAGGACTCCAGGAATGTGAATGTGTGGATGAAGAACAGCTGAGCATAGCAAGCACTTGCCTGAATCTCTGGAGCATCCAATCATAACACAGCAAGCATGGTGGGAAGTGTAGACAGGGACATCCCCAGGTTATTCCCTGCCAAGATAGAAATAAAGTAATACATGGGCTGATGGAGTGAGGATTCTGTCCAAATGACAGAGAGGATGGTAACATTACCCATAAATGCTACCAAATATGCAAGACAGAAGAGGATGGAGAGCCAAGAATGAGCATACTCCAGTCCAGGAAAACCCCTCAAGATAAATATGGGCTCCATAGCATCACTGTTATTCCAGTCTACCATAGTGATCTTGAGTAACTCAGCAAATAGTGAGGAATTGTTCGTGTTTTTCTTCCTGATCCCTCAAAGTTATCTCTTTTGAGTACAAACAATGGAATCAGGACAAAAATACGTCTTTCCTCTAACCTCACAGAGGAAGGAAGGTGGTATCTCTTGTCGGCCCTAAGTAAAAAATATTTCCTATTACTAAGGAGCACCAAATTCTGGAACAAAAATGTGGACTACACAAATATGGTCATCTTTGGCAAGAAATATGTTGGATTTTCATCGAAGACACTAAAGAATTTAAGCAACATGAGAACAGAGAAAAAAACTTTACTAATTATTATAAAGATTAAAATAGAGAAAAGTCAGTGTGAATGTCGACGGATTTGTATGAGCTTCTGGCCAATGTTCTTGAGTTAATCAGTTATTGCTTCTAGGCTATCTTTTCAGTCATGACAATTGAATTGATCCCATGGGCTCAACATAATTTCTATTCAGATGTATTTTTATTTAATGATTTATAATATTTAAACATTTTAAATATTTAATATTTTAATAATACAAGATAAATACCCCATATATGAAAAGAGAGCATGAACGTAAGAAGCAGAATCCATAATCCCAGCATGCTTTATTGAGCTGCTATTTAACCAACATAGTTTTGAGCTGTTTAGTATAGCAACTATTCCTGATTTTTAAAAAATTCATGGTAAAAAATAACTATATATATGTGTGAGTATGTGTGTGTGTGTGTGTGAGAAATAAGAGTTTAAATAGTTTGAAAATGAATCTTCAGGCCATAACATCACAATGTAACTATAAAAGTCCATTAAAGACATTTCCCTTTCTGCTCTTCCACAAAATGAGAACAGTGCATTTAACAGTTATCTATTACACGTTTTAAAGAGGTACTTTTCCACTTTATTTCTATTCATTGTTTTTTTAATTGATTGATTTCTCTTTCCAAATGATGCTTTCAATACCATTTTTAAAAGAATCGTCAATCCAAATATTAAGTGATTCTTAATTTTCTGACCCACTTGCACCTACTTCTGTGAAATCATGGCAATCCAGAATTTAGGCCTTAAATATTCACTATCAGTGCCTCTTAGAAACAATCAAGCTCTTTCTGAGTGTTTCAAAATATGATGCTAACATCTGGCTTTACTTTCCCTTGGCAATTTTTATTGTAATAGCCTCCCTGCCTGTGCTGGATACCAATGTTACCCTTGCTATATCATACTGTGTTGATGGCACTGGGGACAATAGATGAGCATTATGAGATTCTCTGCCCCTTCTGTTACCTAGTTCTTTATTTTAGCCCTGTCTAGTTCCATTAACTGCCCCTGAGAAAATTATTTACTTACCTTGTCCCTTAGAGTCTGGGCCTCATAGACTTCAGCAACATCTCTCTGTAGCAACATCTCAGCCATTCCCTCAACCCTCCTTCTGGACTTTTAGTTTCTGATCTTTGGAAAGATTAAGATAAGACTTAGCCTTATCCTAAAGTAAAAATATTTCCAAATGTGGTCTCAAAGTCATATCACAAGGCTCCAGTCAGTTAGCTGTTTCTTTTCATTAGCTCCATTATATTTAATAAAAAGCTTTATTTTAAAAATCCCTTGACTGATCCTTATCTCAATTTCATCCCGTGAAGACTGAACGTTCTCAGACTGCACAACCTAGAATTCCAAAGAGGGCTTGACTTAGAATCTATATCTGAGGAACAAAAGCAAGCACAAAGCCATCTTCTCCATGTAATAAGAAGGATTTGTCTCTTTCTCTACTTTTCCCGAAGTTCAGGAATCCTCCACCTTCTACGAGTCAGAACCTCCCCTGGTGCTCTTCTGCAGCCTAGGCAATCTGAATGAAGCTTCCATTTGAGACCCTTGTCTTACATAAAGCAGTCAGCTACCCATCAAATTCTTTGTACCCAGCAGAGTATGTGTTTAGAGCATTTATTTTTCTTTATGTCAGGCCTCTGAGGCCAAACCAGGCCATCACATCCCCTGTGACTTACGCGTGACTTGCAGGTATATGCCCAGATGGCCTGAAGTAACTGAAGAATCACAAAAGAAGTGAAAATGCTCTGCCCCGCCTTAACTAATGACATTCCACCACAAAAGAAGTGAAAATGGCTGGTCCTTGCCTTAAGCGATGACATTATCTTGTGAAATTCCTTTTCCTGGGTCATCCCGGCTCAAAAATTTCCCCCACTGAGCACCTTGTGACCCCCCACTCCTGCCCACCAAAGAACAACCCCCCTTTGACTGGAATTTTCCTTTACCTACCCAAATCCTATAAAATGGCCCCACCCTTATCTCCCTTCGCTGACTCTCTTTTTGGACTCAGCCCCCCTGCACCCAGGTGATTAAAAAGCTTTATTGCTCACACAAAGCCTGTCTAGTGGTCTCTTCACATGGACGCGCATGACACTTTATCCCTAAGCAAAATTTTTCTCTCCCGTCTTTCATATCACTAGCTGACTTTATTTTTTCTTCCTGCTCACTCGGAAAATTGTTTTGACCTCCTATTGTAGAGTTGAGTTCATAAAAATGATATAGGTATTAACATTGAAATATATAGAACACACACACAGAGAGAGTGAGAGATAGGAGAGAAAGAAGAAGAAGAAAGAAGAAAGGAAGGAAGGAAGGAAGGAAGGAAGGAAGGAAGGAAGGAAGGAAGGAAGGAAGGAAGGAAGGAAGGAAAGAAAGAAAGAAAGAAAGAAAGAAAGAAAGAAAGAAAGAAAGAAAGAAAGAAAGAAAGAAAGAAAGAAAGAAAGAAAGAGAAAGGAGAGAAAGAAAGAGAGAAAGGAGAGAAAGAGGAAAGAAAGACAAGAAAAGAAAAGAGAAAACTATGGACACAGTGAAGTAGTTTATTTTTACCCCATGCCAGGAAAATATGCTATGTTTTCTCCTTTAATTCTTTCAACCCTGAAATAAATCACATAGGATGCAAAGAACAAAGTAGATCACCACTCTTTAGAATTGTCTTTCTCCCTGCTTTATGTGCAAGTGCCCTATGTGCAGATTTCAACGTTTAGAAAACTTCAGTTGTAGACTGGCCAACAGATTTGAAGTTAGGACAGGCAGGAATATTTCTATTTGTACTCCCTATTAATTTTTAACTGTGTATGTTTAAGGTGTACAGAATGATGACTTGATATACATATATATATATACACACACACACATTTACATAGTGAAATGATCATTACTGTGTGCATGTGTGTGTGTGTGTGTGCACACACGTGCATGTGTATGGTAAGAGCACCTAAGCTCTACTCTCTTGGCAAATTCTCAGTATACAGTTTCTGTGGTTTTAGTTCTTGCTCATATTGGTTTATCCCTCACTTAAAAAGAGTTCCCATTTCTACAATATTATTAACTCACTGCTTTATCTCATTGATTTATCCCTCACCTGAAAAGAGTTCCCATTCTACAATATTATGAACTGTGGTCATGCTGTATATTAGATCGCTAGATTTATTCTTCCTGTGTAACTGCAAGATTGTACTCTTTGAGCTACTTTTCCGCATTTCCTCCACTACCTGGGCCCCCAAAACCCTTTTCCCGTCTCTATTTCTGTGTGTACTTTCCCTTTCTTATTCTCTCACTGACACATCTGTCATGTCTTTCACTTTTTAAAACCCCTTTATTGTCTTCTCTCTATTCATTTTCTTTTGGCTCTATTTCTAGGTCATTGACAATGATTCTTTGTGGTTCGTGTTGATTTTAGTACAATTTAATCACACTGAGGTTGAAAGAGAAATAATAGAAAAGAACTGGAAGTAACAGCAAGACTGTTTCAAAGGGCAGAGGCATGAATCGGCTTATGTCACACATTCACCTATTCCAGGTAATTAAGGGAGAACTACTGAGGATAAGACCATTTTTTTTTACAGCCTCTCTAGTATCCCAGCTGCAGTTCTCAAAACCTATTCTCTGCTTATCAGCTTATCGCTTATCTTAAAATCGCTGAAAATTATTGGTACAAGACATTATAATATTGTAATAAATTTAATTTTTTTCACAGATGACAATAATTCCTTTTTCCTTTTGCATAAATGGTACATCATCTTTCTCATAATTTTACTCTCTTTAGTAAACTATATCCACATACAAACTACGCTAAAATCTACCAACTAATATTTATAATCTAAAAATTAACACCTGAAATTTAAACATAACACAATTGAATCAATATGCCTAGTTAATTTGCAATCAATAGCCCATTTCTCAAATGATCCACAGTTCCATTTTGTCTTTCTCTGACTAAACTTTTCTTCACTATATGTAAAGTTGTATTTTCTTTCTGTTCCTACGTCTGTGGCTTTCTCTCTCTTTGTCTCATTTTATGTATAGAAATATCTTTACTATTTTTTCTAGTCTCCTTCCCGCTTCCATTTTTTTCTATTTTGTTTTTATCTAAATTTGTGTCTTTTCAGTATGTAATCCTCTATTTTTTCCAGTCCCTTTGATTGGCTGTTTCTTTCTTCTAATTTCTGTTTGTGTTTCTATGGTTTAAGTTGTTGCTCTTATTGGCTTATCTCTCACCTGAGAAAAGTTCCCATTTCTACCTGAAAGTCAAACCTGTACTGATTAAAGATGCTACAATTTTGATTCTCTATGAACCTCAGGTTTTGAAAACCTTTGAATCTGTGAGTAGTGAGGCTTGAATGCTTCCACCATCTCTATAAATACTCCTGGTTTCTCCTGGCAAAGAAAATTAGGGATTGGTGTCAGAGTCTGTTGGATCCCCAGAGATGAAATGGCCACAGAAAGCCCTTAACCACAGGTATGGCAAGAGCATATGATCATAAACTGGAAATAGTAGAAAAGGATCCCTGTTTTCATCCACTATTCCTAGTTCTTTCTTTCAAATTTAATAGTTTTCTCAAATGAGTATAAGAAAGTAAATGTATGATAATTACTGTGATCCAGAGGAATACTGAAATTTCAGCTTTAATTAGGGGCATTGTACAGAACAATGATGATGAAGTGCAATGATAAGTCTTTCCATTATAAGAGGTTTACCACATTTCACTGAACAAAGTAGTTTATTAGTCATGTGCTTAATAAGCATTTATTAAACAACAGGTTTCAAGGAGGCATACTAAGCAATTTAAAGGCAAAAGCTACTATCTAGTTCACTGCTACTTCCTCAGTGCTTGGTAAGAAGCATGATCTCCCAACATATTTTTTTTTCTTTGCATATTGGCTATCCTACCTCTTTGCATTTATTTATAAATTTTAGAAACAGATTATCTATTTCTATCAAGATATATATTGAGACTATTATTGAGAATGTATTGAATCTATAGATCCATCTGGGGAGAATTGACATGTTTAGAATATAAGACAACTAATCCAAGAACAGGAACTTCAATTAATTAAGGTCTTTATTTTTTCTCAATATTATCTTATACTTCTCTGGAGATTGCATATTTTACACTAGGTTTATTCTCACATATTTGGCATTCAATTGTGCTAATGTAAATAGCATGATTAATTTTTTTTCTAAATCTTTGGGACTGTTATGTAAAAATAAAGTTAATTTGTCTTTTTTCAGAAGAACTGCTGAACTTATTTTTTATTTTTAATAACTGACCTGTAGTCTCTAAGGTCTTATTTTGCACCAAATCACACCTCCACAAGTAATGTCAGCTTCTTTCTCTCTTATTTAAAATCTTAATTATCTTTCTCTATATTTATCGCTTTGTTGCATTGGATAAGATCTCCAGTGCATTTTGGGGAGAAGGGATAAAAATTATTTACTTTTCTTTTTGCAGATATCACAGGTATGGTTATTAACATTTCATCATTAAGTATGTTTGCTAAGATTTTTTGTACCTGCATTTTTCAAAGAATGTGGTCATCTTCTATTTTTCATGTGATAAGGGATTTTGCCAAAAATGGATACTGAATTTTATAAAATTATTTTGGGTTTATGGAAATTCATGCTTTTATGATACATATTATTTTTCTTTAATATCATGTTAATGAGATTAATTATATTGATTTATTTTCAAATATCAATGTTGTCTTTCTGGAATAAACTCAAGTTTGGAATGCCATTTTCTTTTCTTTATTTATTGCCAGATTTGGTTTGCAAATATTTCATTCAGGATTTTGACATCAATGTTCATCAGTAAGCAAGGCCTGAAATGTTCCTTACTGTAATATCTTTGTTATGTTTTGCTATGAGATTACACAAAGCTCTAAAATACCTGAAGAAATATTCTTTCTCTTCTCCCCAGGAAGATTTTGCATATGCTAATATTTCTTTTTTTAATTAAATGGCCTTCCCAGGGTAGTTTTAATTATGGGTTTTCTAGTTAACCCTTGCAGACAATTCAGTTTTTCTCTTTGTCAGTTTTAAAACTAGTTGTGGAGAGATGTAATTAAAGACTACATTATCCAACATTTATAGGACCATTTAGATCTTCTATTTATTCTTTTACCAATTTTTGTAAATTTTATTTATCTAGGAATATGTAGTTTGAATATACATTTTGATATTTATTGGTTAAAAGTTATTCACTAAGTATCTTTATAATTTTTCAATGTCTGCAGTAGTCGCACGGTATCTGCTTTTCTTGTTACTCGTGTTGTTTTGATATGCATTTTCTCTTTTATACTACTAGTGTCACAGTAGATTGACAGTTTCATTGGACTTTCAAACAGTCAACTTCAGAGGTTAGGTTCTCCAGAAGCAAATACAAAGGGAGAGTTTGAGATGAAAAGGACTTGTTAGGAATTAGGTGTTGATTCAGCTGCCCTGAACTTAACTTTGGTTAAGTGATTTAACCAAAGTTTCATAGCTAATAATTAGATAAGCCACTAAACCAATTGGTCTCAATAACTGGCATATTAAATACAGCATAGAAAATAACATTCCTTAAACTCTACCTGTGTAGCAAAAGGCAAAGGTCTATTCCTAACCTTATGCTTTCTTTTCTTGCAGTCCCATGGCCATCTCTGCCAGAGTTCTCCACTGTTGTGTACACTTCTTTCTTGCTCTGATCACAGTGGTCGAACATAGCAAATGCTGAGACATATCAAATTGTGAGGACAAAATGTTATTCTTTAAAACAATCTTTATTGTGACTCAGTAGTGTTTTGAGTGTTGGTTCAGCTAACCTGACTGGGTTGCATTCTTTAGGGCTTCATCCTAGCAGTTGCCAAGGCTGCTGTAGTGCTTTGAGTTTTTGGTCCTCAAATAAATTCCCTGAAAGGACAGGTTGAATAAGTCCTCTGTGCCAGCATTAAGGCATGTCAGATGAACATTTCTCTCCTATGGAAACAGAAAAAAAAGAAAAAAGTAAATTTCAGGTGGAATTTTCCTGCCCAAATCTCCCTTCTCTTCCTTGAACAGCACAGACCATACAAATGCTGGATCCTTTGGATATCGTCGGCACTGAGCTGGAAGGTTCCAGGGTCGTGATACCAGTAAGTGGGGTACATTATGGAGCTCTGATTCCCAGAGTGCTGCAGGCCCAAAGAATGCCCAATCTCATGAGTTGCAACCAGGAACAGATTATATCCTGAAAAATTGTAGAAAAAAATATAAAATTAACTATGCATAGGGAATGCAGAAAGTGTGTGAAAAAGAACAAAGAAAAAGGAGAGAACAGAACAGGAGGAAAGGGCTAATGTTAGAGGGTAAAGGAAAAGGTAGGCAAGGAGGGAAAGAAGGTAAGTAGAAAACAGAAGGGCAAGATATTTGGACAGATAAACTTGAAGCAAAAAAGACACATGGAAAGAATTGAGGGACTGATAAATAGAAGCAAAGAGATACGGAGAAAAAAACCCCACAATCTGACAATGTGTTTATTATGGGATCTTCTGTGTTCAGAATGATCCCACAACTCCTCACTTATGAAGAAAAACTGATTCCTCAGCCAAATCTTCCACCTCACCCTGACCACTCTGGATCCCTAAATGGAGACCATCAACACTGAAACCCAGGTTCCCAGAGAGTTCTAGCACTCCCACCAAACAAGGCATTTACCAGTGTTTGAAGTTGACCAATGTTCATTCTTGTCAAAATGGACAACTCCAGGATTTCCAGAATTTGGTAAAAAGGCATGACCTAAGATACCACCTGGCCCATCAAAGGGCCAGCCATCTTCATGGGCTGTGGACGACAGAAGCTATGGTCACGATGAGGGTGGAGGGAGAAACAAGGGCCAGAATAGTCTTAAGTAAGCCTCAGAGACTTAGGATACTGTGCAACAGTCTACCACTGGGGATGTGAAAGGGCTAAGGCATTATCTATGCAGAGAAATAAGGTGGGGCCAAAAATCTTCCTGCTCTCTTATCTAGGGTAAAAAGAAAGATAGATGGCAGACACTGAGTAAAGCTTATAAGTTAGACAATAATAATAATGATAACCTCTTTTCAAAATGGTAGGGGAAAAGGGAAAGAGAATTTAAACTCTGAAAGTTTTTATAAGTAGGTTGGATCAACTTTGAATAGCATTTCAATAGATTTGGGAGCTATACATCATCATTTTTGGAAAGAAAATGTGCAATACCCCCACCATATTCACACTGTAGCCAACACCACTTCTTTTTTATTGCTTCATTTTACTAAAAGTGTCTTCCCTGTGTTACAGGATTTGCTTTGCATTAGGATTTTTTCAGACTTTTTTTCTCAGAAACTTTAATAGAGGAGCTGGGTTTTTGTTTAAGGATGGAAACCCTTTGTCCTTTACACAGGGCATATACATATCCTTCTTCCCATGTTAATTTCTTACCCCACTGCCAGAAAGAAATCTTGATGTCTGCATCTTCATTCTGCACTTGCTGGAATATCAAAGGGGTCACATTGCTCCAGATGGAAACTGCATTATATATACTGTCTTTCACTGTGGATGGCTTCATATCATGTGGGTAATTGATAATCCTGAGGAAAGTAATCTCTAAATGAAAAAGTTCAGAGGTATGGGAATTATCCTAGCTCTAAACATGAATAATTCTACTTTAGGGAGAATCATTTAATAGTTTTAGGATTCATTTTGGTCATTTATAAAGTTGAGCTAATTTCAGACTAACTAAATCAGAAACTTAAGAAATTAAACATGCAAATATAGATTTCTAAGAATTTTAACAATATCCCACATTATTCTTAGGTCAGCTAAAGTCTAAGAACAACAGCCCTATCTGGTGGTTGCAGAAAAATAAGTAAATAAAACAATGTGAACTAAATTAAATTAAATTAAATATACAGTATTCTACATAGATTAAAATGTATAGCATTCTACATAATTTAGTACTGTTTGCTTTAGATATCTCAAATATATTTAGAATCCCCCAAAAAAAGAGTAACCTAGGCAGAAATTAAGTTTTCAAAATTGTGCCTTAGAACCATCCACACACTCACACATTAAAATTAAAAAGAAAAGATTTAACAAAGGGAAAGGATACTGGTTATGCTCTCTACTTTCTAAAGAGATGGTTAGAGGAAGTTAGAAAAGGATCTGGTAGTATTGTCTTCTCTGAGGGAGATATTGGGCTTTGAGTGGGCTGCCAATGAAAGCAGAAGACAATAGAGGTGCCTCCAGGAGAGACCTGGTAGAAAGCCCTTTAAGGTCATCACCCTACACATTATCCTCTAGACCTTAATAACAAGCACCTGTAAGTTAGAGTGTACTTATTCCACTTGCATCTTCCTGGTGAGATGGAGGTGTTGGACTCATCGGGCACCCCACAGCGGGGCTGGTGCAGCATGGCATGCATTTGCATATCAAGTCGGCCTGTCCCATTCCGATGGAATTGTTGCAGGAGCTGTATTTGTGTCTCCTGGGTAAGGAGTGGCGACTCCTTCTTGGTCAGGAAAAATTGATGGAAATAGTCCTGAATCAGATCAAGAAGGATGAGTATTAAGAGTCAATAGGGAAGACTTATATATTAATTACCCTGGGCATATCCTTCTTTGAGGGTCTCAGATGGATGGTACTTAGTCTGGCCTTCCTAAGTCTCCTGTTCTCAGTGAGATGATGGCAGCCATCCCTGATTCTTTATGCCACAGTGAAATGACATTAAGGACAGGTGACAGAATAAAAATAACCTGGATAAGCTGTAACATTTTTTTTAAAAAGAAAAAGCTTCCAAGTTGTAGGATGGAGAAACCCAAGTATAAACCACATGAAGGTATTACCTGGGAATTGCCCAGGGAAGATGGCCTCTGGTCTTTCTGACTGATGGAGGTTTTCTTAATCAGGACAGAATCAATCACTCCAGGACATAAAATTTGGCTGGTTCTGCATTCCCCATTTCATTCGCATTTACTTCCATTTCATTTAGCGACTTTTAAAGAGCCCATTGTTTACCTATTCCTTGTCTCCACTGATTTTTCTGCCAGTCTGGTGTATTAAATGTAAACTTCTAAAAACAGAAAAAGCACATTGTATTGTAATTAGGCTTTCTCTGTCTATATTTGAACCCTAGCTGCACTCAAAATACTTCAAGGGCAATGCTCCTATCTGGTACAGCTTGATCTATTCCACAGTTCTTATGGGTACTTGATGTAAACCTATTGACTGTTTTTTTTTTTCTAAATTATATGACTGCATTTTTATGTCTTTGTTTTATTATCAGCTGAGCTGGGCACGAAGAAGCAAATGACTTATTGTATTGTTCTGAGCTAAACATTAGCAGGAAATTTGACTAGGTTCCTATACAATTACAAAATACATGACTGCAACCAGTTATAACATTTTTTAGGTATTTTGGATGCTTAAAAGGTTTGGAACAAATTCATAATTTTTTTAGAAATTGAAAGTGTCTGGTAGACCCACTGAGAGATTACTCAGTCAATGTGAAGGTCACATTAATTCATTTGAATTATTTCCCCTGATCTCTCACTACTTAGCAGGCTCAGAGACCTATAAACTGGAGTGTTCACTATGCCATTTAGAAGACTAAGAGAGTGAGAGATGAGCAATGGGGCTGAATTAGGCACAGAAGGCACAGTGACTAGGGCCCAAAAACACTTTTAGGGGCTACAAAAAATTATTATTTTTTCTTAAAATTAGAAGAGTAAAATGAACACACAGATTGAATAAAATGTTTTCATATATAATATTAATGTATGTATTTATCATTATACCATGCAGTCACACATACACACACACACGAAATAAGAGCCCACAATGGTCACCACGTAATAATGTGGTCCTGAGTCATTCACCTACCTTAACAAAGTCCCATCCTTTATGGACTGTAGCGGGGGGCACTGGAAGGGCGAAACACCAGGGCAAGAAGATAGTAACTCTTAAGATGACGAGCTGCATGCCAAACACTCATTTGTCCCACTGCTTGAATTCAGGTTCCTAACTTGGTCCACCGGACCTTTATAGCTGTGCCAGCAACATCCAATGACTCACTGTGCCAGTTTGGCCTTTCTTTGAATTTGTAAGTGGCCTCATCATCCATACCTGCTGAGGGCAGAGTGACCAGCATGCAAGGGTGACAAAAGCAGCCATGGGATTTATTTTTATGCTCAATTCACACCTGATGGTCCTCAGCATCCCGGGCCACAGGTTTGGTTAAAGAAATACAGGTCAGTCTCAGAATATAGGGGGCATCATTTTTTAAAATGGAGAAAAAAAAAAAAAAAACAAGAAACAGGAGATGTGTCTAAACTCATTACAGCTTTAGCTATAGAATAATTACTTTACCAGTCAGAGACATTCAATCTTGCTCCAGAAGCTAAAAAGAGAAAAAAGAATAAAATCAAGGAAAATAAATAATGTCCCCTGTAATAAAGATCCAGATCAGAGTATGAAAATCTCCAAGACCTATATAAAAGAGATCTAGAAAAACACAGAAAGAGGTAGTTAATAGCTGTATGTTGAAGAAAACAAAGCACTGACAATAAGTTGACACACACACACATCTATAGATGTACATGTATACATATATGTACAGATACATATACATATATATCTCATAGCAGACCATTTCAGCTCATTGCCTTAGAAATCACACAACTTGGCTGGGTTCAGTGGCTCGCACCTGTAATCCCAGAACTTTGGGAGGCCGAGGCGGGTGGATCACCTGGGGTCAGGAGTTTGAGACCAGCCTGACCAATGTGGTGAAACTCCGTCTCTACTAAAAATACAAAAAATTAGCCAGGCATGGTGGCATGTGCCTATAATCCCAGCTACTTGGGAGGCTTAGGCAGGAGAATTGCTTGAACTCGGAAGTGGAGGTTGCAGCGAGCCAAGATTGTACCATTGTACTCCAGCCTGGGCAACAAAAGCAAAACTCCGAGAAAGAAAGAAAGAAAAAAGGAAAGACAGAAAGAAAGAGAGAAAGAGAGGAAGGAAGGAAGGAAGGAAGGAAGGAAGGAAGGAAGGAAGGAAGGAAGGAAGGAAGGAAGGGAGGGAGGGAGGGAGGGAGGGAGGGAGGGTGGGAGGAAGGAAGGAAGGAAGGAAGGAAGGAAGGAAGGAAGGACGGATGGAAGGAAAAGAAAGAGAGAGAAAGGAGGGAGGGAAGGAAGGAAGGAAAGAAGGAAGGAAGGAGAGAGAGAGAGAAGGAAAGAAGGAAGGAAGAAGGAGAGAGAGAGGGAGAGAGGAAAGAAAAGAAAGAAAGAAAGAGAGAGAGAGAAAGAAAGAAAGAGAGAGAGAGAGAAAGAAAGAAAGAAAGAAAGAAAGAAATAAAGAAAGAAAGAGAGAGAGAGAAAGAAAGGAAGGAAGGAAGGAAACAAAGAAAGAAGGAAAGAAAGAAAGAAGGAAGGAAAGAAAGAAAGAAAGAAAGAAAGAAAGAAAGAAAGAAAGAAAGAAAGAAAGAAAAGAAAGTAAAACACAATTAACTCTGGAAACTGATCTTAACCTTGCTGACTCTAAAAAGCTGTTCAACTAGGCTGCGTGCAGTGGCTCACACCTGCAATCCCAGCATCTTGGGAGCTGAGGCAGGTGAATGATCTGGAGGTCAGGAGTTCAAGACCAGCCCACCAACATAGTAAACCCGCTTCCCTACTCCCAGCATGGTGGCAGATGCCTGTAATCCCAGCCACTCTGGGAGGTTGAGGCAGGAGAATCACTTTAACCTCAGGTTGAGGCCGTGAGTCGAGATCGCACCACTGCACTGCAGCCTGGCAACAGAGTGAGACTGTGTCTCAAAAAAAAAAAAAAAAATCAACTGGGCATGGTGGTGCTCACTTGTCCCAGCTTACCAGGAGGCTGAGGCGGGGAGGATCATTTGAGCCCGGGAGGTCGAGGCTGCAGTGATCCATGATCATGCCATTGCATCTTCAGCCTTGACAACAGAGTGAGATCCTATCTCCCAAGAAAAAAAAAAAGAATTAAAAAATGGAAGATAATGAAAGCATTGTTAAAAATATACAATTATTGAGAGCTTATTACAAAGACACCCTGTGTTTTAAACCCTTGCATAGATTAAAAATACAGCATAAAATTTTATAGGTTAAAAATGAGATTCAAAGAGTTGAAAGAACACGCCAAAGTCACACTATTAATGAATAATGAGGAAAATTGGCCTAATGCTTCAAATCTTGCTGTTAACAAAATATTTCATCAACAGGGAGTAAACAACATGATATATATATATGTGGAGGCAGGTCAGCAGATAGAGAGATAGATAGACAGATGAGCGGCTACTACTCAGCGGCAACAGGCAACAAACTACTGACACATGCAACAAAATAGACATTAAAAACTTATGTGTTGGAATTAAAGGCATTGTTAGAAACCAAATGAGTAGTAATCCTATTTGAGGCTCAGAACAAGGGAAGCTAATTTGTGTTTGGGTGGAAAGGAAAAAGGGGACTAAGATGGAGAGGTGAACAAGAAGGCACAATCCATGTTGCTTCACGGGTTTAACTCCTCACCATGTTTCGCTGGGAAAATGCAGCCGCCCGGGGAAGATGCAGATCAGCCGAGCAGGGCCAGGCAGCCCTATCAGCCCATATCCTGCCCTGCCCTCCCCAGCCAAGTATGCATAAAGTCTGCCACTGGCAGAGCCAGTGTGGCTTCTTCAGCCCCGCATTTGTGCAGAACATCACCGAGAGCGCGGCGACTTCCCTGGCCCCAGCACCGGGGACCAGAGGCCGGCCCGAGAGTGTGTGCATATTTGCAATAAAGACTGCCCTTTCTTATGGCGCTTTGGCCTCATGTTTTAGTGGCAGCCCTAAATTAGTTAAATTAAATTAAATTAAAAACAGTTGAATTTTGAGAAGCAGAAGCCGACCAGAGGAGACCCTTCCTCAGCATCCCCTAAGGGTCTAATGAACCTCCTCTCCATGGCCGAACCGGCTCCCAACCCAACCAGCCACGAACACCAAACAAGTGTTCCAGCTTTCCACTGGTGCGTGTTCTTCTTTGGTGGAGTACTCCCCTTTGTTAACCATCTCCGTCCATTTCATCCTTGGCCTAGAGTCGTACGTCGCCAAAGGACACGCAGCCACCACAATAATGGCGCGGTGAGGTCTTCAACCCGAGGCGTCCGTCTTGAAGTTCCCCAATTCTCCGTTAGTGGCTCCAGGAGCCCCCAGTCTCTAGCAGCGGCAAAGGACGCTTTGCCACTGCATGAGGTCAGTTTCCATTTCTGGTGGTTAAACAATGGGAACCTCACAATCGAAACCTCTCCACTGTGGCATGGCCGCAGTATAAATTAGACAACCAATCTCAATGGCCACCAGACAGCACACTTGACTATAACATTCTATTAGATCTCTCTAATTTCTGCCAGAGGCTCAGAAAGTGGTCAGAAATTATCTATGTTCAAGGCTTTTAGGACTTGCGCTCTCGTCCAGACCTGTGCGCCTGGTGTTAAATGGCCCAGGTCTTGTTAGCCTAAACCCCTAAACCCGGCCCTTGGCCCCCACCTCAGCAACTGAGGAGGACTCCACCTCCATTTCAGATAGGGCTGACGGCAGGCAACCTCCCTCCCGACTTTCCAACCCCCTTCCCTATGGACTTCCTACCACCCCTCCCGACGCTCCTCCTTCAGCCACTCCCCTCACCCCTCCCTATGGAGCTCCCACCGCCCCGCCCGACACTCTTCCCTCAGCCACTCCTCTTACCTCTCCCATTCCCGTCCACACTCGCTCCAAGACCGCGGTAGCGGCCCCCATTAGTCAGCCCTCTACCGGTCAGCCGGTCTCAACCTACCCGACTGGTCAGTCTGTTTCAACCTCCCCTGTTAGTTTGTTGGCCCCCCATAGAGGACTTAGTAAAATTGGCCTTTAAAGTTTTTAACTCCAGAGAAGAAGCAGCTGAGGCTGCAGAGCTAGACAAGGAGAAAAGAAGGGCTGTGCTTCAAGCGCAAGCTCTAGTGGCTGCCCTCCAACCAGCGTTGCCCACTCTGCCGGCAGGGAAGACACAGAGCAAGTCTCCCAAGGGCTCCTGCTATAAATGCGGAGACCCAGGACACTAGGCAAACCAGTGTACCCAGGCCAACCTGGCCACTCCGTCTCGTCCATGCCTTAAGTGTGGCACAACTGGGCATTAGGCAAAACAGTGTCCAAATCCTCGCCTGCCTACCATGCCGTGCCCAACCTGCCAACAGGAAGGACATTGGAAGTCTGATTGCCCCGCCAGCAGGGCAGGCATTGCGCCTCAACGTGGTGCCTCTCCTCAAAGGCTGGAAGGCTCCTTCCAGCTCCTACACCTGGACGACGACTGACGGTGCCCACACTCGGAGACCCTGATCACCCTCGCCGAGCCTAGGGTAACTCTACAGATAGCAGGTAAGCCAATTTCTTTTCTCATCAATACAGAGGCTACCTATTCTGTTTTGTCAACCTATGGAGGTCCTAGCCAGCCAGCCACTATCTCAGTAGTTAAGGTAGACGGTAAACCGTCTAACCCTCGCCAGACCCCAATGCTAAGTTACTGCCTGGACTATGCATGCTTTGCCCACTCTTTCC